>NC_060124.1:536745390-537048420 GCF_021461395.2 Schistocerca americana
TCCAAACACGGGAACTTTTCTTCCGGTTCGATCTAGATATGATTTGACGACACAGCGCAAATCAAGTAATGTCATTGGGAAACCATAAGATGCCATTGCAATGGAATGAGCAACGAATGTATCCTCTTCTTCTTTTGTAAAAATAGGTTGACCCCCATGCTGTCTTTTAGGTTTGACTGTCTCTGAGTTTGAGGTGGTCGAACGTTTTATCTCTTTGGTTTTGTTCCACAATGTGTTTCGATGAATATTGAACCTAAAAGCAGAGAAAGAGAACGTATAAAACATATATACCAGTATGGTATAATTCAGAAAAAAATACGATACCTTTTAAAAGATGTTTAATAGAAAAAATGCCAAAAATATCAGAATTTTACGAAGGTAGGTTTAAAATTTGCATAAATGCTTCCGTTACAAATGCCAGAAGTTGCAAATTGGTGTAAAAACCCGTTTTATGACAGTAAAGTTTGTAACAAAATAAAGGAATGTAGGTACCTTCCTGGTGTACATAGCTATATTTTGCTCCCTATTCAAGCAGAAGAATTTGCTTAAAAACGCCAAACAGATGGTCATCTAAATGTCTATTTTAGCCTTACAGTATCCAATAAAACGTTTACTTCCTGTGTGACAGTGTATGAAAAATTAAAGAACTGCCACTAACCTTTCAGATTCTGCTCGCAGGGTCATTTTCTTTGTTAAAACCAATTTAACGGCTTTATCTAACGTCTCTGGAGAGTAATTTCTATAGGCTCTTGCACCCAACTTCCTTTTATAAGACCTCATCTTCTTTTCAGTGCTTGAAAGACAAAAAAACGTGATAAAATATAACCTAAAACCATGGTGGGGTGACTTTGTGACAAGTTGGGGTGTCACAAAGTCTCCACACAAAGTGCGTGCATTTCAGTTTTTGTCTCATATGTTCAACAAACATGGCTTGATTTAATCGATATTCTACAATAATTTGCCCAACATATTAACAAACAAATGTACATACCTGTTTTAGTTGCGTCCTTAACATAAACGTTTTCACAATATAAAGTTTCCCTCGTTTTACGAAAACGTAAATAACAGCGTTTCTAAGCAACGGCGTCGGAAGGAACTATGCGTGTGCAGAAGCTTCACCCTGCTGCCGCTACGTGGCGTGGCATGTCTGACAAATGCTTGGTTCAGCTCTTTCCTGAGACGAGCGGTCGCGGCGCGAGATTTAAAATACGAAAACTCGATCCCTCGTCACAAAGTCACCCCACCAGTCACAAAGTCGCCCCATTTTACGGTACATAACTTGTACTTATCCTTTGATTGTTAAGTTGACAATAGGGTCATGAAAATTTGTTTCCTGCAATTAAAATGACTGAGTCTTGTTGCATACACAAACTTCTCAATGGACTCCATAAAATGATGAACACAATTTTTAACCATTATAACGCCTCAATTTAATAATTCACAATCATGTCATTACAAAACACAAAAGAATAAACATGTAACTCCCACGTCTTGACTCACCACTACTCTCTACATTGGACACATCTGAACTAAAATTACATACCGCTGGACTGAAATCAACTGGACACAAATCAACAAAACTGGCAGGCCTTCTCACCATCATATGAACAAATACACAACTATTACCATTCCACACATCATTGCTAAAATGGCTACTAAAATAAATGTAATTTGGCTACAAAGGTTCAGACACAAAAATAAATTTTACAAAAAAATACAAATAAGTTTACATTGTTTTACATGTTTGAGCTTCCCAGTAATTAATTCCTAAATACATTTTGCTACTTTCTAATTGCATGGTTGCTTTTAATGCTAAGGTACTCACAGAATATTGAATAATGGCTGATCAAATTTCTGTAGTCAGTTATTTCATTAGTAGATAATAAATATTTTTAAGGTACTTATATGTTTATCAGAACTGGACATACTTGCTACAGAAAGTTATCACCAATCTATATGTATGAAACATAGGCAAATTTTCTGTCTGTTGATCACTGTTTTCAATATCACTGGTTTTGGGCAATGTCATCTATCTTCAGACAATATTTCATAGTCAGAGAGTAACTACAGGATACGATCTGAATGCAGCCTGAAACTGATCATTTTGCAATAAAATCCATGGTTGACAGACAGATTATAAGTCTATTTTGTAGTTACATGCTATCATGTCACCTTCCAGTACATTCTCAACAACTGTTTTACATAACAATTACTGAGGTTATGACATATAGTCATACGCTGTTGAAGTATAACAGCATTTATAAACATTTATGTTTCACAGCTGCAGATTTTGCACAGCGTCTGTTCTTTATGATGTGTCTGAAAGAACATATATGATGTGTTCATATAATTCACAAATCCATGTGCCATTTAGTTTAACAAGAGTCACATAACATTACTGTGTCCCAGAAACTGCATCATCTGTATCGAGTTGCAAAGTAAATGACTTTTACTCTGGTGTAGAAGGTTTAGTCATTACATATACAGCTTACAACAAGGGTATATTTAGAGATGAGTTCTGCCACTTTAATTCCACTTCATTGTCACTTTTCTTAAAAACTAATATCAGCACTGTTTATTTCAAAAAGTTTTGTTACCTTGCAGAATTGATGTTTTAATAAGCAATTCTAAATCTTAACATCAAACGTATTATAGGACAAGGACCAAACAGAGTTTGGAATTTTTATGAAAGAAATTTAAACACAATATTTGGTGTGACTTCCCAAACTTCGTCTGTTTGTACCTGAGAATAGGCTCTAGCCATCTATTGTGGCTCTAGTGTTATGTTGATTAGATTAGATTAATACTTGTTCCATAGATCATGAATGCAATTAGTCTTAAATGTTGATTGGCTATATGCCAGACTTTTGATGCTTTTTGGAAAGTGATCAAAGATTTTTGTGGCAGCATGATTCACCCGTTTCTATGCTAAAGTTAGATTTAACCCAAAATGGGGAAAACCAGGCTTTCTCCTAGTGCTGTAGTTATGCACATTAATATTGATTTTGAATTGGGATGAGTTGTTAATAACAAATTTCATAAGTGAATATATATATTGCAGAGCAACTCTGAATATTCCAGGTTCCTTACATAAATGTCTGCAATATGATCTTGGCTGGGCACCTGTTAGTATTCTAATTACATGCTTTTGTTAAATGAATAGCTTTCTTCTTAAGGCTGAATTACTCAAAAATATATGCCATACGAAAGCAATGAATGAAAACAGGTACAGTAAGCTAATTTTCTTATATGTTTATCACCAAAATTGCATAAGTAGTTGGATACAAACATTTCAGCAGATCATCAATGGATGTCTTCCAGTCCAATCTCTCATCAATGCACACACTCCAAACTCTGGAATATACTGCCTTAGGTTCTGTTAAAGCTCTATATTTATTAATGGTGGTGTGCCATTTGCTGTACAGAACTTAATATACTCTGTGTTATCAAACTTTAATGAGTGTCCATTTGAGTAGACCACTTAATAATTAGTATCTGAAAGGTATTATTTACAATTTTCTAAAAAGTCATTAATACATTTTAAGAACAATAACGGACCCAACATTGAACCTTCTGGGATCCCATTCTAGATACCTCTCCATTGTGAGGAATCCGCTGATTTTTGAGCATTATATGAACCGTTTGTTTCAACCTTCTGTTCTCTTCCAGTTAAATATGAATTAAACTATTTGTGCACTTTACCACTCATACCACAATACTTATGCTTATCTAGAAGAATTACATAAACTTACACAATCAAATGCCTTTGAAAGATCACAAAAAGTCACAATTTGTGATGTTTGGTAACTCACAGCATTTAATGTTTGATCAGTGAAAGCATATATAGCACTTCCTGTTGAAAAACATTTCAGAAAACCAAACTGGCTTTTTGTTAGTACTTTAATTTTACAAATATGTGAAGCTAATCTTGAATACATCACTTTTTCAAGAATTTTTGACAAAACTGTCACAAGTGAGACTGTGTGGTAATAAGTGGTGTCAGACCTACCCCCTTTCTATGCAATGGCATATTTCAATCAATCAGGAAAAATGTCCTGTTTCAGTGTCCTACTGCAAATGTAGCTGAACATCATGCTTATCTGTTGGAAACAAGCTTTTAGTACTTTGTAGGAGAGGCATCAGTTCCATGTAAGCTTTTACTTTTAAGTGAGATTATTATTTTCCAAACTTCGGAAGGAGAGATGGGTAGCATTTCAATTTAATTAAGTTGCATGTGTGTTACTTCTTCCATATATAGCTTTGCCTTTTCTAATGAACATCTGGGTAGTATTTTCTCCACAACATTTTAAACATTATTAAAAACATTTTCAATCTCTGATGTTTCATTAATAAACTTTTCATCCAGTTTGATGGTAATATAGTCTTCCAGTGCTCTTGGTTGCTTATTAGCAGAGTTGCTAACTTTGCTAATAATACACAAGCTTCTGGAATTTTTAATAACGATCCTTAATACAGAAAAATTGGACATGCTGTTAGATGTACTAAGAGGGACCAGATGGTTGCATTATGACATAGTAATTGGTGGAGATCTGAATGCAGATTTTGATATAACAACACATAAACGTACTGTGACTGAGTTGAAAAACCTTCTAAGACAGTGCAATTTGCACTCAATCAATAACAGGCCCACAAGAGATAAAGCATGTCTTGACAATATTTTTGTCAACTTTAAAACTACAGAAGAATCATGTGCTGTTAAAGTGTTTCCATTTTCAGATCATGACTCTGTATCTTTAAACTATACAAGTAGGTTTTGTATTGATAATAGTAATATTCCTAAGCCTGTCCCAAAAGTTATAATCACCAGGCCTGTCACAGATGACAAAATTGTTCAGCTCTGTAAGTCCCTTGCTGAGAGAGACTGGTTCAACCAATGTCATGGTGACACAAGTTATAGTCTTAGTGATGATTTGTCAGGGAAACTATTATTTGAGAGATTTTTTAAAACATTTCTGACACAATTTAATGACAACATCCCCATAAAGAAATGCAAATTAACTGACAAAGGCTTTACAAACAGGGCTACAAACAGACAAAATTAATGGTTCACTAAACAATTATCAAATATGAAAAACCAAGTTATGGTGTTGCACAATATATGTAGCAATCAGAAAACAGAACATGCCGGATTAGCCTATATAAAATGCAGGAATGAGTATAAAAAAGCCATCGTGGAAGCCAAAAAAGCACATAATTTCAATACCATTGATAATTCCACAAATAAGTGCAAAGCTGCATGGAAATTAATAAATGGTGTTGCTAAAGATGTAAGAAGCAAAAAAATTAATATAAGTCCCCAAAAATTCAATGATTTCTTTATTAAATCTGTTGAAAATGTAGGAAATACTATAATCAAACCTGATATCAGTTCATCAGAGTTACTTTCTAATAATGTTTGCTATTTGAACACCAACAGACACAGGTACGTTTATGTTCTCCGAGGTCTCACCTAGTCATGTCCTAAGAGTTATAAAACGGATGAAATCTTCAGACAGTGTAGATATATATGACATATCCTGTAATTTACTAAAGAAAGTAATAGACTATATTGTGTACCCCTTAACATTCTGTATAAATAAATGCATATCTGAAGGATATTTTCCCGAATAACTCAAAGTGGCTAGGGTAATTCCAATATATAAAAAGGGAGATATGGACTCACTTTCCAGTTACAGACCAATCTCCATAGTCCCAGCTTTTTCTAAAATACTGGAATGTGTAACTTACCAACAGCTATCTGTCTATTTTGAAAAATTAGGAATAATTAGTGAATCTCAGTATGGTTTTAGGAAAAAGTTGTCTACTGTGGATGCTATAGACTTTGTAGTCAAATACTTACATCAAGTGTTTGAGGATAAGGGCTATGCTCAACTCACATTTTGTGATCTAAGCAAAGCTTTTGACTGTGTAAAGCATAAGCCACTCCTAGAAAATTGGAATTCTATGGCATTAGACATAACAGCCTTAAATTAATAAAATCGTATCTTCAGAATCGTAAGCAAGTTGTTTGTGTAGGGAGAGAAATGTCGAGTATAGAGCAAGTCAAGGTAGGTGTTCCGCAGGGATCTGTGCTGGGCCCCTTTTTGTTCCTGATAATGATAAATGATCTGCCGTCATTTATCAAGTCCACCACTGTGTTGTTTGCAGATGATACAACATTTCTTCATGCTAGTGAGCATTTCAATAGCCTTAAAACTTGTGCAGAAAAGACAATTGACCAAGCATCCTATTGGTTCAAGGCAAATGGATTTCTGCTGAATGAAAACAAAACACAGCAGATGGTCTGTAGTCTTAGAGACAAGCTTATGTCAGATGATCCAAGTTATGTCAAATTTTTGGGGGTATACATTGATGATAAATTATCTTGGGGTCAACATGTACAATATACTGTATTAATGGTAAATTGTCAAGAGTTATTTACCTGTTAAGGCGACTTATGGATTGTGTTCCTGAAAAATATGTTAGAACATCCTATTTTTCATACTTTCAAAGTATAATAACATATGGAATTATTTTGTGGGGGAACTCTAGCTGTGTACATGACACATTAATACTGCAAAAAAAGCTATTAGGATAATTACTGGTTCTGCATATAAGGCACACTGTAAACCATTGTTCTGTGAACAGAAAATCATGACTGTTATAAGCTTGTACATATACTGTGTTTTAATTTATACGAAGAAGAAATTACCAGAAACAAAAACCAGAGAAAATGTACACAGCCACAATACAAGAAGGAATAGGTGCCTCTATATTCCTTACCACAGATTGTCAAAGTCACTCAACAGCTACGAAATCATGGGGTACAAATTATTTAATAATATTCCTCAATCTGTTCAAGAATTACCTGAACAATTATTCAAACAAACAATTCATGACTGGCTAGTCCTCCACCCATTCTATGACATAAGAGAATTTATCAACTGTAATATAATACTATAATGTTAACAAGAAACCTGTTGTTTCTTTCAAACTATTAATTGTATTTTAGTATGTATATGACATTGTCTATTGCTGTAATGGCCGAATGACAATAAAATTATTATTATTATTATTATTAGTACAGTACTCTTTAAAAAATTTGACTGTTTCTGAGTCATTATTCTCTCTTACTATTAGATACATTTCCTTTTTATGGTTGCAAGACATTTCTATCCCTTTAGTAAGCCATGGTTTTTTACATGGTTTGTTACAATTACATTTCACTGTTTTCTTAGGGAAACTGGTTTTAAAAACACCCACAAAAATACTATGAAATAAGTTACATTTTAAATTAACATCAGGTTACTGGTACACCTCACCTCCATCTAACCTCTGCAACTTTCCCTAAAACTTGCATAATTAAACCATTAATTGAATTCACCATTTTGGAGAACTGTATTGCATTACTGTATGGAGCTGTGTCATATATGTTTATTTGATTACATCTATCTTGGTCTATGATTTTATTATCTATCAGTGTGCTGCTCTCCAGTACAACCCAAGTAGCAAAATCAATAACTGATGTCAAATGAACTGTAGACTAAAACTGAAAAAACTGCAAAAAGGTGGGAATTTAAAGAGATGGGACCTGGATACACTGATTAAACCAGAGGTTGTACAGAGTTCCAGGGAGAGCATAAGGGAACAATTGACAAGAATGGGGGAAAGAAATACAGTAGAAGAGGAATGGGTACCTTTGAGGGATGAAGTAGTGAAGGCAGCAGAGGATCAAGTAGGTAAAAAGATGAGGGCTAGTAGAAATCCATGGGTAACAGAAGAGATACTGAATTTAATTGATGAAAGGAGGAAATACAAAAATGCAGTAAATGAAGCAGGCAAAAAGGAATACAAATGTAAGGATGTAGAGGCTTATCTCATGAGGGGTAAGACAGATACTGCCTACAGGGAAATTAAAGAGACCTTTGGAGAAAAGAGAACCACTTGCATGAATATCAAGAGCTGAGATGGAAACCCAGTTCTAAGAAAAGAAGGGAAAGCAGAAAGATGGAAGGAGTATATAGAGGGTCTACAAAGGGGTGATGTTCTTGAGGACAATATTATGGAAATGGAAGAGGATGTAGATGAAGATGAAATGGGAGATATGATACTGCATGAAGAGTTCGACAGAGCACTGAAAGACCTAAGTCGAAACAAGGCCCCGGGAGTAGACAACATTCCATTAGAACTACTAATAGCCCGCGGGAGAGCCAGTCCTGACAAAACTCTACCATCTGGTGAGCAAGATGTATGAGACATGCGAAATACCCTCAGACTTCAAGAAGAATATAATAATTCCAATCCCAAAGAAAGCAGGTGCTGACAGATGTGAAAATTACCAAACTATCAGTTTAATAAGTCACGGATGCAAAATACTAATGAGAATTCTTTACAGACGAATGGAAAAAATGGTGGAAGCCGACCTTGGGGAAGATCAGTTTGGATTCCATACAAAAATTGGAATACGTGAGGCAATACCGACCCTACAACTTATCTTAGAAGCTAGATTAAGAAAAGGCAAACCTAGATTTCTAGCATTTGTAGACTTAGAGAAAGCTTTTGACAATGTTGACTGGAATACTCTCTCTCAAATTCTGGTGTCAGAGGTAACATACAGGGAGCGAAAGGCTATTTACAATTTGTACAGAAACCAGATGGCAGTTATAAGAATTGAGGGACATGAAAGGGAAGCAATGGTTGGGAAGGGAGTGAGACAGGGTTGTAGCCTCTCCCCGATCTTATTCAATCTGTATTTTGAGCAAGCAGTAAAGGAAACAAAAGAAAAATTTGGAGTAGGTATTAAAATCCATGGAGAAGAAATAAAAACTTTAAGGTTTGCCGATGACATTATAATTCTGTCAGAGACAGCAAAGGACTTGGAAGAGCAGTTGAACGCAATAGACAGTGTCTTGAAAGGAGGATATAAGATGAACATCAACAAAAGCAAAATGAGGGTAATGGAATTTAGTCGAGTTAACTTGGGTGATGCTGAGGGAATTAGATTAGGAAATGAGACACTTAAAGTAGTAAAGGAGTTTTGCTATTTGGGGAGCAAAATAACTGAAGATGGTTGAAGTAGAGAGGATATAAAATGTAGACTGGCAATGGCAAGGAAAGCGTTTCTGAAGAAGAGAAATTTGTTAACATTGTGTATAGATTTAAATATCAGGAAGTCGTTTCTAGAAGTATTTATATGGAGTGTAGCCATGTACGGAAGTAAAACGTGGACGATAAATAGTTTGGAGAAGAGGAGAATAGAAGATTTCGAAATGTGGTGCTACAGAATAATGCTGAAAATTAGATGGGTAGATCGCATAATTAATGAGGAGGTGTTGAACAGAATTGGGGAGAAGAAGAGTTTGCAGCACAACTTGACTAGAAGAAGAGATCGGTTGGTAGGACATGTTCTGAGGTATCAAGGGATCACCAATTTAGTATTGGAGGGCAGCATGGAGGGTAAAAATCGTAGAGGGAGACCAAGAGATGAATACACTAAGCAGATGCAGAAGGATGCAGGTTGCAGTAGTTACTGGGAGATGAAGAAGCTTTGCATAGGATAGAGTAGCATGGAGAGTTCATCAAACCAGTCTCAGGACTGAAGACCACAACAACAACAACAACAAAAACATGTCAAATTGCAAAAATGGAGTAATATTTCAAAATCCATTTCCCTATCAAACTCATTCAGAAAATCTGCACTGAAATTCCCACAAATATTAATTTGCTTCCCTCTGTCTGACAGATAGCACAAGGAATTAAAGCTTTTCAGAAACAATTGAAAATTTCTCAGTGAGGACTTATACACAGTTATAATTACAAAATCACCATTATTTAGTTTAAGCTCACAGACACCTGCTTTTATATGTCGCTCTATAGACATTTTTTTAGTTCCTAAATTTTTAACACTATGATAACTTTTAACATACCAGTGTATGTCAGTTCTTCCTTCTTCTATGCTGTTTCCACTTAAATGTGCTGAGAGCTTACCTCCAATTACATTTACCTTTTCTGTATCTTTGACATATTGTTATTGTAAATATTCCTAAAACTTGGAAGACTCCTGTTACGCACTACATAATCAAAGTTTATCACACTTGTGTATTTTGTGAAGTGCAGAATTTAGTCTATAAGAAATAGTTGCTGCCGCCCTTTACACCAGACTGATAATTTAAAACGATCTGAGCACATCTTGTTAGATATGTCACATTATCAGGTAAAGTCTTAAATTCCAAATAGTACTGTCCACTTCGTCATTGAAATGTACCACAATGTAACACGCAATTCACACTTACCTGAGGCAGTACTGTGATTAATTCGCTGTCTGTGATCGTCTTCACATCAAAGACAGGTCGTACACTCTGCCTGCCAAGTACCGTGTGCTTCACGTGCGAGGCAAGCACTTTATCAGACACTGTACTGGAACCAATACCGGCCATACAGGCTCCGCTCGCCACAAGCACCACGGCCCATACGTCGGACTCTGTGAAGTGGGGTGTCAGTTGCCTCATTCAACACTTCTCAGTGAGACATCAGCATCATATGCTCACACACTGTGTGCCAACACAGACTCAAACCGCACGGAGTATGGGCAGAGCATTCACTGACCAGTTCATGTTCTGTTGTTCAAGGTCAGTATTCCGAGCGGCTACCGTGGTCTCTGCGAGAGCAGCTGCTATGTACCAAAATGTCCTTTTGTCAGACGGAAAATAGCTGCACTTATTAGGTTGTGTGAACTCAGAGAACCATCAATGTTGATGCTCTGGAAAAAAATCATCAGTTACATCAAGGGCCCTCTTGTGGTATCAGATGCCAAATGTGGCGTATTGACACCAAATGCAGTGGGAGGGTGCCACGTGGTGCCATATTAAAACTCGGCGAGAACTTTCCAAATGATTTATCTGCTTCCACAACAGTGCTCCGTTCACCTCGGTCTGTGTCACTGGGCCCCTCAATGCTGAGGAAGCATCCCATCAGCCTGTGTAATGCAAGGCTGTGCCGTGCCAGCCTTGTATGCCAGCTTCAGAATTCCAGTTATGTCAGGATGGCTGTGCCAGCAACCGACTCAGCACTGCTCAGTGTGAGCCGTAGGCCGGCCCCGCTGCTTCTTCTTCCAAGTCCCCCAGTTCGCATCACGTGCGCGTAACACTTGGGTTGGCCAGTGGCCCTCTTCTGCCTGTGACCTCAGCCATAGAAACTGCTGTGTGCGCCCTCTCTGGCAGTTCTACACCCCTGTGGCCTCTATTTGCCTTCGAAATTGCTGGTACGCGTAACTCACTGCAATCCAGCCCGCACCTGGCTGTAACTCGCGCTCCGAATATAGCAGAAAACTAACTTTCCCTATCCTGTACAGTGGTGCCGCTACACCCTATACATTCAGTGTGACACAAATTATTTGACGTATCTTTACCCAACAAATTAAGCTGATCAAAAGACTTAGGGGAACATGTGTATCAACATCTAGTGCGTCAAGTTTATCTTGATTCAGCCGGTACCCTGGCTCAATGAAGTACACAGTAGTGTGTGGTATGGGACAAACATTTGTCAAATTACTCTATATATTGAGTTTTTATCCTTGGCTTGCCGATGTATTATTCATATCATCCCTCACATAGCTTGCAATATTTTAGAAAGGCTACTTGTATAGGTGGTATAGGAGACATATAATAACGTTTAGTCAAGATCTGAATATGGTAACCGGTAACAGACTGTAAAGGTTGCTTACAAGCGATTTTGGCTAAAAACTTCTCACAAGTAATCATTATAGATCGCCCCTTAAACAAATGAGTTACTCCTTTGTAAATAGCTTTTCATTTAACAACAGCTTTGAGTTAATAATAGACATTAAGGATTTACCAGTGCCAGTTAGAGCAACATTTGCCCTCTTTGACTCAGTAAACCTCTACACAGATATTCCCTGGACAGACGATTTCTCAATAAAGCAAAAGTATTTAATCAAATACAAAAATCTAACCAATGTAGAAATTAATCAACTCATGATGTTGCTTGAAGTGTCCTCTCACGTAACTATTTTTCAATCAACTGCAAGATCTACATACGAAACAATGGTATACCGATAAGTAGCAACCTTGCAGGTTTGCTTGCTGACATATTTATACATAGCTATGTGCCTATCACTTGTACCTTTTCCCGCGGTTCCGCAGGATCGGAATGGTTAATCGGATTTGGCAAGGTTAGTTCAAGGGGTGGCTGGATGCCCTTCCTGACGCCACCCCATACTCCCCGGGATGGAGTGAGTGTACCTCAACTGTCTGTGACTAGTGTTATCCATTGAAAAATGCGAATGTGTTCAAATGTCTGCGAACTGTGTAATTGAGGCAGGACGTGGGGACCAGCCCGATATCCACCTAGTGTAATGTGGGAAACTGCATAAAAACCATATCCGCACTGGCCAACACACTGGTCGTCGTTATTAATCTACCGGGCAGATTCGATCCGGGGCCGGAGCACCTACCCGAGTCCAGGAAGCAGCACCTTTGCACTCTCGGCTAACCTGGCAGGTACTGACATATTTATACAGAGCCTTGAACAAGAATTATTCTTAACTGGTCCACAATTTACAGACAGAATTACATGTTATAAAACATATGTCGATGACACAATAATAATTTTCAACAGTCCGAAAGAAGAACTAAATAACCTAGCAGATAAAATGAATAACATGCACCCAAATGTTAAATCAGGTTCGATTCGCGGCTGGGTCAGAGATTTTCTCCGCTCAGGGACTGGGTGTCTTGTTGTCGTTCTCATCATCATTTCATCCACATCGACACGCAAGTCGTCGACGTGGCGTCATGTCGAAAGACTTGCACCAGGCGAACGGTCTACCCGACGGGAGGCCCTAGCCACACGGTCTTTCAATGTTAAATTAATAACTGAACATCAGACAACTTGAAGAATTAATTTCCTTGATAGGACTATTTCCAGTCACAATAACAAGCCTTCTTTCCAAATATGTACAAAATCCACTACCACCGATATTGCCATTAACAATACCTCATGCCACCTAAACAAATGTAAAATTGCTTTCTTCAGGTCATCTGTAAACCATATGCTCCACGTTCCCATCTGTGAAGCAGATGCATGTATCGAAATTGACGTATTTGAATCCATAGCACAAAATAATGGGTATAGCACCTGTCTCATAAACACCTTAGTTGAAAGCATCCAAAGTAAACTTAAGCAACCATCATCATCATTACAACATAAGAATGAAATGCTAAAATTTGTCAGTCTTCCAGTCTTTGGCAAAATGTCGTACAGACTTGCAAACACTTTCAGACCACTTAGCATAAAAATATCCTTCTATCCAGACAATAAATTACAGAACAAAACTGTTCACAACAATAAATCCACTGAAAAGTATCATCAAAAGTCCGGCAAATACAAAGCTACATGTTCTTGCTTCTACAGAGGACAAACAGATTGAAATTTGTCAACCTGTTACAAAGGATATATGAATTCCCTTAGACTTAAAACTTAAATGAATCCAGCTTTACATCATACACTGCTCATCATGAAAACTCTGTTGGTGATATCAACTACAATCTTTCTGCTCTACAGATTGTTGGAAAACAGTTACAGATGGATCTCCTAAAACAATTAGAGATTTACATTCACAAGCTAAAATCGCTTCAAAAAGTCGTTAACGAACAAACTGAATCAATACGGAGTTTTTCTTCCAGAATTTACAGGGCATGGTGGCACCAAAACACAAAGAAAGACAATAATAAGACATATTCATCCTCCTGCATACATAATATTCTCTCGGTCTTGTAACGCCAATGGCATTCTGTGGCTCATTCATTCTTTGATTACATAGTAAACATTTCACTCTCTTAATCATGTAATCATGCAATGAGTATGAAATGCTGTTACCCATTCACTCTTTATTTACTTAGCAAGTAGTTCACTCTATTTATTTATCCTCTGTGTCCTTTCTCAATCTATAGTACTTATATACTGCCAATATAAGAACACACCTGCAGCTAGCAAGATTCATTTAATTATATTACCTTACTTGTATATATTAATTTTGTCAAAAAATGCATCTCAGGCCAAAGATCATGATGTAACAAAGTCTTATATGTATTGTACACATATTCTTTACATTTATATCCAGTGTTTACATTCTGTGAATAAAAGTGAAACCAAGTGCAGCTAAATACTTTGTATATTTGTTTTTACGTCTAAAGCTAAAAATGTACATTGTGGGAGTGAATTTGGTATGGATATCACGATGCAGTGCACTGTAAGCACCCAAAAGTAACAACATTTCCCTTTCGTAAACGGCTTCGTCACCGATTACTAAATTTTGGTCATTTGCGCGAGCCCCATCACGACAGCGTCTAACACTAAGTTACGGTTATCCAGATAAATAATGTTCCTGTAACACTTACCTCTGATGACGAGCCTGCTGTGACTAGAAAACTAAATAATGGTACAATAAATCACACCTAGAATCCATAGCCTAAAAGCAACTGGTTGCATATTTATACGAAGATAAATCGCCAAATTTAAGCCACAGTTACAGTTTGTGACGCATAGTGGGCATACTAAATTATTATTATTATTTTTCTTTTTACGATCGCAACAAGCAAGCGGATCATTCATGCACGCTCAGCCTGAAGGGGGCTTGTCACTCCTAGCCATTCACTAGTGGGAGCCTAAGTCACCATAGTTCCGGCTAATCTGCACGCCGTACACTCATATTCAGAGAAAACAGAACACATTGAACGACTAGAGATAGGACGTCCATGTTCACAGCATATGCACATTAGTATGTTCCGCAGAAATGATTACCATTTGAACCATGTCTGCCCGGGGGTTCACAGTCAACATGGATATCGCTGCGTAACACCACTTGCCTGTGAAATGTGCCTGCGGCTCTAGTTGTCACTTATAAAGCGAAGGTACTGGATCAGTGTGACTTGAGCAGACGTGCAGGATGCCTCGCAGACATATGCGAGAACCGTATCGTCAAAACAGTGTGTTTGAAAGAGGGCGCGTTATTGGTATCAGAGAATGTGAAACATCTATCCCGGAAATTGCTGCTCGTGCGTAGTCGAAGCGTTTCGGCAGTGGAACGGGTTTGATCATAATAGTTCACGGAAGGCCGTAGGACACGACGAGATAGGTCGATCGCACCACGCAGACCACGTCCCGAAAAGATCGACACCTCACCCGAATGACGTTGCGTCCTTAACAGCTTTGGCGCAACAGTGGAACAGAGTAGCACGTCGTACACTATCAGGAGCGACAGTCCGTCGCCGTTTATTACGGCTTGGCTTCCGTGCGCGTCGTCCTCTTCTCCAGCTATCTTTGTCGAATGTGCAGAAACATGCTGGACGGCAATGGTGCGTGGAATGACGTCAACGGGGACGGGAACGGCATCAGATAGTGTTTTCGGACGAATACAGGTTCTGTTTGTTTGAAAATGATGGGTGCACTTTAGTTCGCCGCAGACAGGGGTCAGCGGTATCACAATGACTGCACCCGCACAAAACACACAGCGCCAATTCAAGGTCTTATGGTGTGTGGTGCTATGGGGTACAACCGAAAATCATAGTTGGTGCGTGTCCACAGCACTGTTACCAGTGTGAACTACGTGAGTGACATCCTGCGACCCACAGCCATACCCTTTCTGCACAACACCCCAGACGCCATTTTTCAGCAAGACAATGCACAATCACATACTGCTGCAAGAACATGTGCCCTCTTCGTGTCCGAAAATGTTAGCTTTTTCCCCTGGCCCGGCAGATCACCAGACTTGTCGCCAATCGAACATGCGTGGAGTATGGTGCCAGGAATCACAGATGAACTTTGGAACCAGGTGAGTGCAGCATGGATGGCTATACCACAGGATGCCATGCGCGCTTTATACATGCCGATGCCATCACGCATGGAACAAGTCATCTGGGCCGATGATGGGCCCTGTGCCTACTAGGCAAGACGACAGATGCTGAACCGATGTGACTGAAATCCTAATCATTTCTGCAGAACATACTAATGTACACGTCCTGTGAATATGAACGTCCTGTCTCTATTCATTCAAGATATTCTGTTATTTTTGAACATGAGTGCTTTTGTTAATTGTATAAACAAACCTTCCTCGTACATCCGTCTATCTATTAATAAAAACCGTATCAAAATCCCTTCAGTAATTCCTGAGAGTAGCCCAGCCACACAGACAGAGGACTTCAACTGATATGAGTGCAGGTAGGGAGGAAACGATAACGGTAGCCGAAGCACCGATCTTTGAGGAACACACGAACTGCAGCAACAACCTTGATAAAATTTCTGTACGATTTATTCTCAGTTGGCCAATATCGATACAGCTAAGGGAGTTTCTGGAATCATCGGTTGGTTTCGAAATTTATGTGACAGTTTTTCTGCTGCACCTAAACAGGTAGGCATTAATGCCTGCTCGAAGTTTTTCAGCCAGAGCTGTGCAACAGGGCACATTGTAGAACAGACTACTCTCTGATCGATGCCTTATGATTACCGGATAGTTCTCACTTGTTAGACTCTCCTTTACTGAGTTAAACAGACATCCACACAAATTCCGTTACTACGATATGATACCAGGATTTTACGGTTGCTTTTCCCACGCCACCGCTGACCACAAATTCAGTATACAGGGTGAAAAGTATTTAAACCGACAAACTCTGGGAGGTTGTAGGAAACATCAAAACAAATATTTTTCCCTAATACCATTTTTTTCTATGAGCAGTATTTAAGCCAGTAGAGGAAGATTTCTCTGGCGGCAAATTAATTAAACCAACAAACACTTTTCTAATTTTTTATGACCAAGAGACAGCACATTAACACAACCCAATTTCAGTCTTGATCACGTTATGTATGTTTTAATGATACAGGTGACCGGTTTCGGTTCTTTCTACAAAACCATCATCAGACCCTGGCTCCTTTATGATGGTAGGCGGAGCTCTCCTCGCTGCTATGCAGTCATCAGTTGACTGCATAGCAGCGAGGAGAGCTCCGCCTACCATCATAAAGGAGCCAGGGTCTGATGATGGTTTTGTAGAAAGAACCGAAACCGGTCACCTGTATCATTAAAACATACATGACGTGATCAAGACTGAACTTTAGTCAAAATATAACAATTTATTGATCACTGCTTTCCAAAAATGTTTACCAAAAAACAATCCAATTTCAATTACAGTAGATTTTCAAAAATCCCTCCATTGACACAGAAACAAAGGTTGCATCGTCGGAACACGTTCTGTCTGAAACGGGCAAAAACCCCAGGAGTATCCTGAATTGCTCCTGCTGCTGCTTCTATCCGGGCAATCAGATCCTCTTCTGATGCAACAGGAGTTGCGTAAACAAGGTTGTGCATCTCTCCCCACACAAAGAAGTCCAGAGGGTGCATATCTGGGGATCGAGCAGGCCATGGTACAGGACCTCCTCTTCCAATCCACGTTTCTCGGAACCGTTGGTCCAGGAATCGACGCACACGACGACTGAAATATGCCGGCGCCCCGTCATGTTGGAACCACATGCGTTGTCTTGCAGGGAGCGGGACGTCTTCCAGCAATTATGACAATGTTCTGGCGAGAAAATTATAATAGTGCCTGCCATTTAATGGCCTAGGTAGCAGATACGGCCCAGTTACAGAGCCCCCAACAACACCGACCCACACATTAACGAAGAACCGCACTTGATGAGCGCTAGCAACTGTTGCATGTGAGTTATCCTGCACGAGTGCTGATTGAAGGATCCCGCTCCACATGCTGCAAGACAGCTTCCTCAAATTTGCAGCGTTCTTACCGCGCGACGGCGTCCCTGTGCAGGTAATCTGCAAAATGACCCGGTATCACGCAGACGTTGGTACACAGCAGCAAAGGTCGTATGATGTGGGATACGGCGATTAGGATATTGTTGTTGATAAACCCGCTATGCAGCTCGTCCGTTGTGGTGCGCTACGTAGTACGCACCAACCATATCAGTGTACTCACTCCAGGTGTATCGCTCCATTAGTAAACAGAGACAATGCAACAATGCACTACTAGACTGATGGACAGCAGTTGCCTATAACTGAAGAGCATAACACGCCCTCTAACACCTGAAGATGGTAATACGACCTCTAACAACTGAAGAGCGTAATAAGACCTCCCCCGGTTTAAATAATCCTCATACGAAAAAATGATATTAGGGAAAAATATTTGTTTTAATGTCCCCTACAACCTCAGAGAGTTTGTCGGTTTAAATACTTTTCACCCTGTATAGTTTATTGTCATGACCGCTGGAGAACTTGTCGATGTAAGACTCCTGGACTGACGACATTCTCACATAATTGTTGAGATCATTGAGAGAGTCAGCCAAGCCAAAATTACACGTAGGGAAGAGACATCGCAACAGCAAGAAGGGGTTGTGGAACATAAACAAAAGTTGGTCGGCGTATTTCTACATCTTAAAGTCGATGTCCATTCAAATTTCAAGTCAGTCGCGTAAGAGTGGCGCTAGCAACGCCACTATCAAGATGCAAATCAGGTTGGCTTTAAATAAATGCTGTATCGATTCGGAGCATTAGTTACCCCTGAGACAGGACGTGGCGAGTTGATGTTAGTCAAGAATGCCTTCAAGGTGCCGGAGACGCCATTATGAGCACCTCGCTGAGTTTGAACGAGGAAGTGTAATAGGCCTACGAGAAGCTGGTTTTTCCTTCTGTGATATTGCAGAAAGTCTTGGCAGGAATGTTGCCACTGGACTTCAGTGATGGCAGCAGTGTTCACGAATATTCACGGTTGCAAGAAGCCGGGTTCTGGATGGCCCTGCCGAGAGGGAAGGCCATCGTATTCGGCTTAAGGTTCTGGCATCTACAGCAGTAATATGAACTGCATTTGGCACCACAGTGATACAACGAATTGTTACAAATTGCTACTTCTGGGACAGCTCCGAGCCAGGTACCCTGCAGCGTACATTCGAGTGACCCAAAACGACCGCCTTTTGCGAGTTCAGTGGTCCGAAACGAGAGCTCATTGGAGGGCAGGGTGGAGGTCTGTTGTATTTTCTGATGAAAGCTGGGTATGCCGTGGTGCCAGTGATGGCTGTGTGTTGGTTAGAAGGAGGCTAGCTGAGGACCTGCAGTCAACCTGTCGGTGTGCTACACACCCTGGATCTACACCCGGAGTTATGGTCTGGGATATGATTTCATATGGTCTGGGATATGACTCTCGTGGCTATCCTACGCATCCTGATTGCAAATTTATAGGTCAATCCGGTGCTTCGATCTGTTTCGCTACCATTCATGAACAGCGTTCCAGGTGGTGTTTTCCAACAGGATAATGCGCGCCTACATACCGCTTTGTAAACCAACATGCTCTACAGAGTATCGACATGTTGCCTTTCCTTGCTCGATCACCAAATCTGTTTCTAACAGAGCACATGTGGGATATCATTGGACATCAACTCCAACGTAATTCACAAACAGCGTTAACCGTCCCTGTGTGGACCGATCAACTAGAACAGGCTTCCACTTCATTGTACAAACTGACATCTGGCCCCTGTACAAGATAATGCATGCACGTTCGCATGCTTGCATTCAACATTCTGGCAGTTACACCGGTTAGTAATTTAACAGCATTTGACATTTGCAATGTCTTATCTCGCGCTTTCGTTAACCTGTGATCTTGCAATGTTGATCACTTAAATACGAGGGCCGTTCAGAAAGTAACCTCCGGTTGATTTAAAAAATACACCAAGTTAAATAAAAATATTTTAATATATACATCTTACAACTACATATTTGCACTATTTTTCTACATAGTCTCCATAGCGATTGAGGCACTTGTATCTCTTCACAAGCTTTGAAATTCCTTCTGCATAAAAATCACCCGCTTGTGCCTGGAGCCAGCCTGTGACCGCATCTTTGAGCTCTTCGTCGTCATCAAACCGCTGTGACCCGAGCCATTTCTTCAAATGCATGAAGAGGTGATAACCACTTGGCGCCAGGTCTGGGCTGTAAGGTGGATGGTTGATAACGTCCCACTTGAAGGACTCAAGAAGGGCCGTTGTTCTGCGAGCAGAGTGAGGACGGGCGTTATCGTGCAAAAAAACGATACCGGAAGTCAGCATACCACGGCGTTTGTTCTGTATAGCCCGTCGTAACTTTTTTATTGTTTCACAGTACACGTCTTGATTAATGGTCGTACCACGTTCCATGAATTCAACCAACAACACCCCTTTGGCATCCCAAAACACCGTTGCCATCAGTTTTCTGGCAGAAAAATCTTGCGAGGCTTTTCTTGGTTTGGTAGGCGAATTTGAATGTGCCCACATCTTTGATTGTTCTTTTGTCTCAGGGTTCACGTACTTAATCCAGGTTTCGTCATCGGTCACGATTCTGTTTAACAATGGTTCTCCTTCGTCCTCATAACGTGACAGAAAGTCTAATGCAGAGGCCATTCTTTGAGTTTTGTGGTGGTCGGTAAGAATTTTGGGCACCCATCGTGCACAGAACTTACGGTAACCCAATCTTGCTGTCACTATCTCGTACAAGAGAGTCTTAGAAATCTGTGGAAAACCAGTAGACAACTCCAACATTGAGAAACGTCGATTTTCACGAACTTTTGCATCAACTGTCTGAACGAGTTCGTCAGTCACCAATGATGGTCTACCACTCCTCTCTTCATCATGAACGTTTTCTCGTCCACTTTTAAATAAACGTACCCATTCACGGACAACTCCTTCACTCATAACTCTTGGTCCGTACACGGCACAAATCTCACGATGAATAGCTGCTGCAGAATATCCTTTGGCTGTAAAAAACCTTATGACAGCACGCACTTCACATTTGGCGGGGTTTTCTATTGCAGCACACATTTCAAACTGCCACAAAAACTAAACTAGCGCAGGTACGACGTTCACTCGACCACGGCTTGATGCCGACTGACCTGTTGAGTGCGTGAACGCACAGATGGTGTCGCTACTCCCCCCACAACCCACACTGTGACCAATCGGAGGTTACTTTCTGAACCGCCCTCGTATGTTACTTAGACAAATGTATTCCCGAAATTTCTCTGCTGTACATTAATTTATTTTGATGTTGCGACTTTTTTTCCGTCCATGTAGTTCACCTGTAGTGGAATGTGTACGTGACAGGAGAAATATAGTCAGGCTTAAGAAGAATGTAATAATTCCAGTTCCAAATAAGGCAGTGCTGATCAAGTATGAGAACTACCGAACCACCAGTGTGCCAAGTCACGGTTGCAAAACATTGACACGAATTATTTACAGGAGAATGGAAGAACTGGCAGAAGCCGATCATACGGAAGATCAGTTTGGATTCTGGAGAAATGTAGGAACACAGGAGTCTATACTGAACTACGACTAATCCTAGAAGATATGTTAGTTACTTACACCTCCTATAAACCATTTCAACGGTTCTTTTACTAAAATGATGCGGAACGAGTCAGTTTATGTAATATGTATACATGATTAATGTTTACAATAATGTACGCGTTATTTTGTTAGTCCTACTCATGCAACTATTCTATTTTTTAAGAAAGGAAAATCCACTTTTATATCATTCGCAGACTTAGAGCTTTTGACAATGTTGACTGGAATGCATTCTTTGGAATTCTGAAACAAGACCGATAAATACAGGGAGCAACAAGTTATTTATAACTCGTAAAGAATCCAGAGTGAAGTTGTAAGAGTGCAACGACATGAAAGGGAAGATGTGATTCAGAAGCGAGTGAGACAGGGTTGTAGTCTACCCCGACGTTCTTGATTCTGGTCACTGAACAAGCTGAGAAGTGACCCAGAGGATGACGCAGGGGACATTCGGAATGGAAATTAAAGTTCTGAGACAACAAACAAAAATTTTGTAGTTTGCCGATGAGACTCTAATTGTGTCAGACACGACATAGGATTTGGAAGAGCAATCGACCAGAATGGATAGGACCTTGAAGGAAGATATAAGGTAAACACCAACTAAAGTAAAAAAAATGTAAATGAATCAGACGATGATGAGGGAATTGGATCAGGAAATGAGATGGAAAGACCTAGATGAGATGGGAAAAAGTAAGCTAACTGTTTACGATTTCAAAAGTAATCGCCGTAGGTGTTAATACATCAATCCCTCCATGAGACAAGCTTATTCATCTCTGAATAATTACTGCGACCTACAACCATTTGAAACCGCTCTCTTCGTTCGTGCCTAATACTCCCCCTACTGTTTTTGCCGTCCGTGGTTCCCTGCGTTACCAAACTGACGAATCCTTGATGCCTCAGGGTGTGTCCAATCAACTGATCTCGTCATTTAGACAAGTTCTGCCGTATGTATTTACTTCCAGATTTGTTTTAACACGCCCTAGTTATTCTGTCTGTAACGGCAATCACGTAAGAATGAGACAAATGGAAAAACTAAGCAAACTGCTTATTATTTCGAACACTTTAATACAGTTTTAACACATTTATCCTACTGTGAGACAAGGCGGTCCATGCCTTTACGGAAAAATGTGTAACATTACCTACGAAAGAGAGATTGTACTCAGGCGTCCGGCTCTTCGTCCGAAGCAAGTCTAGGGCCACGAATGTCCTTTTACGTGGATCCACCCCAAAAACATGGAAAATGCATGCCGAGAGATAGGAACTGTGTGGAATAGTGAAAACAGCACCATTCTGTAGTAGTATAGTGCCTACCCACGTTTTGACAAGGTTGTTTTGACTACGTTGGGGATGAGTCGCTGGGGATGAGTCGCTGGGAAGCCTTTACACATCAAGCGCACAGCTCCGACCTCTCCCAATGAGACGTATATATTTTTGCGGCCCTG
Source organism: Schistocerca americana (assembly GCF_021461395.2). NCBI lineage: Eukaryota > Metazoa > Arthropoda > Insecta > Orthoptera > Acrididae > Schistocerca > Schistocerca americana. The sequence goes on from NC_060124.1 coordinate 536,768,208, forward strand.
AGGAAAGACCTTCGTGGTCTTAGATCCGCTTGGGACGAAGAGCGGCACGCCTGGATACTATCTGCGTTCCGTAGGCAACTGAAAACATTTTGCCATGAAGGCACTGGCCATCTTGCCTCGCAGTGGGATAAGTGTATTGAACAGTATTAAAACGTTTGAAATATTAAATTGGTTTTTCCATCTCTCTCTTTGATTTATCTATTGCTTCACAGACAGAACAACTAGAAGGTATTAAATCACATTGGGAAGTAAATATATACGACATTGGATTGCACGGGAGTGCAAACGCGACCTCCCACTCTTTTATCCGGCATGACGAATCTCGAGCTGTGACGTCACCTGGCAGCTACTGCAGTTTGTTTACAACGGTGTCGCTCAGTGTTTCTATCGAAGGCGTGCAAGTGAGTTCGTGTTACACGTTAGTTTGTGTGTAATTCTTGTCCTGCCGAGTGTTCAGTTGGAAAGGAATTGTTCCGTGAGTCTTGTAGCTTCGTTCTTGGAATTATGTCTACAAATACGTCGTATTGTGCAGTTGCTGAATGTAGTAATAGTGGACGTAAGACTGAAGGCGTAATTTATCATCGTTTTCCAAAAAATGTTGACCTACAGCGTAAGGGGATTGCTCGTTGTAAACGAGAGGACAAAATTAATGTTAATAATGCAAGAGTTTGTTCTGAACATTTTTGTGGAAGCGATTACAAACGAGACTTGCAGAATGAATTGTTAGGTCTAGCTATACGGAAACTGCTACAGGATAATGCTGTTCCGTCTCTAAAAATACCAAACTGGCACGGAAATATATTCGAAGTTCCAGGTCCCAGCACCGCGAATGTTACCGGTAGTGTTCTAACAGAGAGAGAACGTCGCTGTGACGCTAGAACAGTAAAAAAAAGAGCTCTCTCAACGTTGAAAACTTTATCTCCCAAGAAAAGTAAGCTGGACAAATCCAGCAACACAGACGTTTTTACTGATCCGCTAATTTCACTTAAAGACCAGGAAATTCAAGCACTGAAGAAAGAATTGGTTAGTTTGAAGATTAAAAATGTTCGACTGGAACAAAGAATTAAGTCCATGAAAGAAGTTATAAAGCAAGCTACATCTATAAAACGTAATGTGTCTCACACTAAGAACCACAAATGTGTATGCTCGGATGTGAGAAGTGCACTTTCTCAGTGTCTCACACCAGGACAAATTCGTTGTCTGTTAAAGAAGAGGAAGCAAGTAAAGTGGTGCTCAGAGGACATTGCAAATGCTCTCACATTGAGAGCTTTGTCTCCTAAAGCATATGCCTACCTGAGGAGGAAGAATTATCCTTTTCCCTGCATGTCAACACTCCAGACATGGACGAAACAGTTGAAATGCTAACCAGGTATTTTGAAACCAGTTTTGGAGTTAATTAAAGGTAGGTCAGAAATGTTCACATCATTAGAGGCTATTGGTGTCCTAAGCTTCGACGAGATGAGCATTGACGGTCGTGTGACTTACGATTCGTCCGACGATGTAGTACTCGGACCACACAACAATGTCCTAGTCGTCATGGTTCGCAGCTTGCTCTCACACATCAACCGCACAGCTCCGACCTCTCCCAATGAGACATATTTTTGCGGCCCTGAGGAAAGACTTTCGTGGTCTTAGATCCGCTTGGGACGAAGAGCGGCACGCCTGGATACTATCTGGGTTCCGTAGGCAACTGAAAACATTTTGCCATGAAGGCACTGGCCATTATTGAACAGTATTAAAACGTTTGAAATATGAAATTATATACTTGGTTTTTCCATATGTCTCTTTGATTTATATATTGCTTCATAGACAGAACAACTAGAAGGTATTAAATCACAATGGGAAGTAAATATATACGACATTGCATTGCTTGTATTGTACCTTCCGACAGGCACTGCTGCGACAACAAGCGTTATGAAGTAAATTAAATTTATTCAGTTGCGAACATGAAAAACTATCAGCTGACAAAAGGAACGACAAAAATGAAAATTTGTGTCGGACCGAGCCTCGAACCCGAATGCCCCGCTTTACGCGAGCGGTCGTCTTAACTGGTTCGGATATCCGTGCACGACTCACTGCCAGACCCGAGTTTCCCCACATGTCGTCGTTCTTGCGTTACAACCCGTATGTATGCATGTCCGAAGGAACATTACATCGTACTTTTAACAATACTGGCACTGCAACGTCATATTTATCCGAGAATACCAGGCAGCGACTTTCAATTAAAATGTCTTTCCCTGCAAGAGAATTACACAACACGTGTGCGAGAGGACAGGTTGTGACGCAGGAACGACGACATGTGGAAGTTTGGGTCGGGCCGTGAACCGCGCACGGATAGCCAAAGCCGTTAAGACGACCACTCACGAAATGCGAAAAAGCCGGTTTCGACTCCTGTACAAATATTCATTGTCGTCATTCCCTTATACAGCTTATGGTGGTGGTTGTGCGTATTTGCAACTCCGAATACATTTCATTTAAGTGAGTATATGGAGGAACTTGATTAAATGAAGGGACCATAAGATAGTACACACCCTCAGGTATTAAAGAATCGTCAATTTGGTAATGCAGATAATCACAGAGGCTTAAAACTGTAGACGGAGTCTTAGGCATGAAAGCAGTGAGCAGGTTGAAATGGATGTACGTTGCAGTGGATTACTCAGAGATGAAACGGCTTTCCCAGAATGGACTGGTGTGCAGAGCTTCGTCACACCTGTCTTCGGACTGAAGGCCAAAACAACAACGACATCCTGTTGCATACGACCCTTGCTACAAAATGTCATCCTAACCTTACAACTGATTTTTGGACTGGAATACAGTTTCATATGAGTATTAAGAGTGTTAATGGTATTTATGTGCAATGCAGCACACACACGTTTTATGTCGTCACTCCACTTCTGTGGTCCTTCAATTCAGCTGCTTTTCTCGTTCCTGTAGTAAGTGACGCACATATCGGTGTGTGGACTGTCACTTAGTTGCGTATTCGAAATAGTATAAATGTATGCATTTTGGAAACAGAAACAGAAAACACCAAACCGGCTGCAAGAAGCGAGTCGGAACGCGCAGGTGGTACAACGAGTTAGCTCAACACGCAACTTAGACAGTCAAAATACCAGCAGGTCAATGATACTTCACAGTGGCAAGCAACGTCAGATGCCATGTGACTGTTTACAGTTGTATAATCTTGTGTTCAAGATCAGGAGCAACTAAAAACAGGTTGTTTATCCCAGACCATGTGATGTGTCGGAGAACAATCATGTGGTGTTGCCTCTATCTTATCTGACAGAAGAGAAACAAATAAGTAGCACATGTGCACACGCACGATGACTAGAAGTAAAGGAACCTTGAAGAGAGGCCAGGAGTGATATAATTACCCGATGTCACGATGGTAGCAGTAGCAAAGTTTCCTTATATAAGGAAATCCTCGGCTTGTAACCGCTTCTATTGTGTCCATCTTTGCTCGCGGCTCCTAGCGCCGCAACTAGGGAAAGACGAACGTTGCCGTTAGTTGCACCCTCTGGTCACAGAGGAAGGGGACTTTGGAACCAAACGCCTACAATTAGTAATCGTAAGTGGAGATTTAATTTACGTTTAGTTGTTAAGCGGAGTGTAATATCGTATCTCTCGCGCCAAAACTATGATTGTGCATCGGAGAGTGTCATTTTCCGTGTTGTTTGTTGTGGCAAAACCATGAGTAAATTGCCTTGGTAGTGCAGGGAAAATGCAAGGTACATTATCAAGAAAGTGCAAAATTTGCGTATTTTGCAACACCACAATGGTGAATGTACCGCATTCGTGATTTTGGTACCACGTTAGGAGCTTCCTGTGCGTTGTGCAAACATGCATGTGCAACATCTACAAATTTTCTTACGTGCGACTACAATCGCGCATGTCATTATTTACGCCTTTCGCTTGTAACAATGTGCATATAAACCGAGAACGAAATGATGTAGTAGTAATGTGATCATAACAATCGTTTGAAGAGAAGAGACCTGTGTCAAAAGAAACACAGTAAGAACACAATGCTAGTACAAAGTGATGCATGTTCTGTGGCCGTAAATTTTGATCTGCAACGCACGTTAAACAATCCGAATTCACCTTGTGCTCAAATGTTCTACGTGAGAAAACGACAGAGTATAATTTGACTATAAACAATCTGGGAAATCAAGAAGGCACATGGTACTTGTGGAATGAGACAGCCGGTAAAAGAGGATCGATTGAAATTCCCACATTGTTTATGATTACGTTATGGCCATTCCAGATACTACCCAAGTGAAGATAGATGGATGTACGACCAGCAGAACAACTCTGGCTTGTATCTGTGCGTACTGATCTGTTCAAGAACCATCCAAACTTACAGTCAAATTATCATGCAGTTTTTGAAACATGTCAAACGAAAATGAAAAGCGACTTCATTCAATCACGAGAGAGAAAGAAGTATGTAGATGTAGAACCTTGGAGGATGGGCATAAGTCTGCCAAGCTGCAAGAACAATCCTTGCCCTTTCGTCATCCGTACTACGCTAAGCGGCGATTTTTGAACTTTAAAAATGACCCTAAAAACATCCTCAAGTTTTCAGTACACAATGTCTGCCTTCCCTGTTATCAATGAAACAAACCTCTTTCAGTTTTTTATAAGCGAGAATTTGAAACGTACCTTTAGGGGAGTAAACCTGAAAGTGCCAGCCTTCGGCAAATACGTCTCGTCCCAAGGTATACACGAGAAAAAGTTCTGTAATTGCAAGATCTTCTCATAATGTGTGAGCAACAGATGATTAGGCGGGAATATCATGATTATTACAGCAGTTCGTTGATCGATCAAGCTGCCGCACTGTCTGAAACAGATATTGAAGAGGAATCTGACGCACATGAAATGTTTCTGTGGATTAGATTGTTTATTTACTAGTTTTGTGGCTGGTTCAATCTTTGTTTTGTAATTTGTCTTATCTATTTTAAGCAATAAAATTGTAATTAGTGTCTACTCTGTCTGATTTACTTCTAGTACGTATGTGAAACTCAGTATGTATTTATAATTTCAGAACAAAGAATGTACAATTACCTTCATCCTCTACAAGTATGAAACTCAAATTCAAAATTTTTAAATATGGTAACAGTAAATCAGACACAAATCGATTTCTTAAATCAGTGTAGTTGATTTTTAAGACTATGAAACATTCAGTCGCCTGCATCTCAAAAATAATATAATACACGTTTTTTATGAAGGGGACGAGTTGCTTCTGCTGACAAGTACTGGAACAACAGTCTCTTAGTTCTAAAATACGCAGGATATCCCTTAAGCCTTATTCCTATTTCAAGCCGTAATATTTTTCATTAACAACAGTTTCGTGTTAAAAAGGTTGTACACTTAATATTTAAAGTAGTCGATCACAAGAAGGAAATTTGGAGCTCTAAGAATAAATATAAAACTACGTGGTTAATTGTGAAACTATTGTCAGTGCTGTAGACGGATGCTCGATATGTTACATATATTTTGCGAGATCATAACACTGTATAAAAAATGTAATAATCATTTCGTGTTAACACTCGTAGTTAGCAATTTAAATAAAGATTATACCGGTACCGGCAAGTATACAGAAGTTTAACAGTTCGATAATCCAAATGAAACAGGCAAGCAGGAAATTGAAGCAATTATTATGACACACAAGAGTAAAGAATGACTCGCGTGGAACAATATATGTCTGGTTAATAAAGATCGTTGCAAGACATATCATCACACTATTCTCCCCTCCTCAGAATACGTCTTTCGACTGTATTAATTTTCGACGTAGGTGAGAAGCACTTTACCACACAGGAAAAAGAAAAAAAGTGTTGTTTTAGGTGGTATGTGAAAGAAAAGTAACATCTCAGTACATAGAATTACAGACGGATTTGCGTTTTGCCTCCAATAAAGTGTGATAAACAATAAATACAAGTTATTCGTTCGGGTGTGTGGTACTATTTGGCCCAAAAGATAAGCTGAAGAGAGTACCTTGTTTTACTGAACAAAATTTTTTGACTTTCTGGACCAAGATATACCTTTACAGAGTTTGTGTGTGTGTGTGGTTTGAGGTTTTCGGGCGCTAAACAGCGTGGTCATCAGCGCCCGGAATCAATGAAAAATCTCATAAATGGTTCTATTTTTATCTTCGTATCTAGTAACTAAAAACTCTGGTGTCAACAAATAAGGAGAAAACTTGACTGTCTGCTCTCTGATGCAAACAGGTCCGAGGAGAAGTACATATTTTGTAAACCCTCGTCGCCAGTTTTGTAAAGGTCTCGTCGCTACTGCTGTGGTGGCTGAGTTACCATTTTTGTTACGGTAGGCCGAGCTTGTGAGTTCTTGGAACGGCTTCTGGTGCAGTACATCGCTAGAACAATTTCTCCCTGCCACTATTACACAGCTATGCCCCAGGGTCAGGCAACAGGAAAGGAGAACGAAGGTTCTACAACACTCCAATCAATTAGTAACAAAGTCAAACAAATGAGCTAAAAAGGTTTACTTATCTTTGTGACTTGTTGAATGATTAAGTCTACAACACTGCTTGTAATATAGCACAAACAAGGCCCTCAATGGCTAAGTGCAAATAATTGTAGGCAAACTTTACAGTATATAGCAAGTGCAGCTCACTTCCAAGAGTTCAGTAAACGACGTCCGCCGTCTAAGTCAGCCCCGGACGACGACCTATAACCAAGTGGGCGAGAGGTGATCTATCTTCAGAGTAGGCTTCTATCCGTTGTCGTCCGGTCTTTGGCGGATTGTACTCGGCCGGCAATTGGTCGAGGCGAAGTCGATGTCTTCATCCTCAGTGCCGCCTGTGGCGCTGGTGGAACTCGCCGAAGTGGCGAGTCTCTATGGCACTCGCACCAGCTCACATCTTTGCGCCTGTGGTGCTTTTCTCCTGGCTGTGTTCAAAAAATGGTTCAAATGGGTCTGAGCACTATGGGACTTAACATCTGAGGTCATCAGTCTCCTAGAACTTAGAACTATTTATTTATTTACTTATTTAAATGTCAAGTTCCGTAGGACCAAATTGAGGAGCAAATCTCCTCCTAACTAACCTAAGGACATCACACACACCCATGCCCGGAGCAGGATTCGAACCTGCGACCGTAGCGGTCGCGTGGTTCCAGACTGTAGCGCCTAGAAACGCTCGGCCACCCCGGCCGGCTCCTGGCTGTGTCTTGTTCGGGCGACACAGTAATATATACTGAAGGGAAAGAAATCCCAGCACCAAGAAGGCGTTGTGCGAGATAAACGAAAGTTGTTAGGCGCTTTTCTACATCTGAAAGATATCTATTCAAACTAAGAGTGGCGCTAGTATCGCCAGGTTAGCTTTAAATACGCGCTGTAATGATCATTAGCGCTATTTACCTTGGGGATTGGACGTAGCGAGTTGATGTCAGTTTCGAATGATTTTAAGGTAAAGGATGACAGCCAAAAACAGTTGCAGGATAAAAATTTTATTAAAATTTCTTGACCAAGGTTTCGGTACATATAAATATGCCTTCATCAGAAGTAAAAAATCTGAAATTACATCATGTAATGGAGATTAATAAAACAATTACGCCAAAGGCGTCGTCAATAATTGAGACATCTGCTGCCCTTGCAGCTTCAACACGATACCACAGTTCATCAAGAGTAGTGACTGGCGTATTGTGACGAGCCAGTTGCTCGGCCACCATTGACCAGACGTTTTCAATTGGTGCGAGATCTGGAGAATGTGCTGGCCAGGGCAGCAGTCGAACATTTTCTGTGTCCAGAAAGGCCCGCACAGGACCTGCAACATGCGGTTGTGCATTATCCTGCTGAAATGTAGGGTTTCGCAGGGATCGAATGAAGGGTAGAGCCACGGGTCGTAACACATCTGAAATGTAACGTCCACTGTCCAAAGTGCCGTCAATGCGAACAAAGGTGACCGAGACGTGTAACCAATGGCACCACATACCATCACCTCGGGTGATTCGCCAGTATTGCGATGACGAATACACGCTTCCAATATGTGTTCACCGCTGTAAACAGAACCTGGATTCATCCGAAAAAAATTACATTTTGCCATTCGTGCACCCAGGTTCGTCGTTGTGTACACCATCGCAGGCGCTCCTGTCTGTGATGCAGCGGCGAGGGTAACCGCAGCCATGGTCTCCGAGCTGATAGTTCATGCTGCTGCAAACGTCGTCGAACTGTTCGTGCAGATGGTTGTTGTCTTGTAAGCGTCCCGATCTGTTGACTCAGGGATCGAGACGTGGCTGCACGATCCGTTACAGCCATGCGGATAAGATGCCTGTCATCTCGACTGATAGTGATGCGAGGCCGTTGGGATCCAGCACGGCGTTCCGTATTACCCTCCTGAACCCGCCGATTACTCATTTTGCTAACAGTCATTGGATCTCGACCAACGCGAGCGCCAATGTGGCGATACGGTAAATCGCAATCGCCATAGGCTACAATCCGACCTTTATCAAAGTCGGAAACGTGATGGTACGCATTTCTCCTCCTTACACGAGGCATCACAACAACGTTTCACCAGGCAACGCCGGTCAACTGCTGTTTGTGTATTAGAAATCGGTTGGAAACTTTCCTCATGTAAGCACGTTGTAGGTGTCGCCACCGGCGCCAACGTTGTGTGAATGCTCTGAAAAGCTAATCATTTGCATATCACAGCATCGTCTTGCTGTCGGTTAAATTTCGCGTCTGTAGCATGTCATCTTCGTGGTGTAGCAATTTTAATGGCCAGTAGTGTAGAAGGACTTAACGGGCTCCGACTGGCCACTTGGCACTAACGAGAGGGAAGACGGCCGTTTTCGGTGTATGGCTGTCCAGCAATGTATTGCGTCTGCAACAGCAATTCGAGCAGCGGTTGGCACCACAGAGACACAACGAACTGTTAAAAATCGGTTACTTCAAGGACAGACCCGAGCCAACAACCCTGTAGCGTACATTCCACCGACCCCAAACCAACGCCATTTGCGACTTCAGTGGTGTCAAGCGAGATCTCATTGGAGGGCAAGGGGCGACCTGTTGTGTTTTCTGATGACAGCTGGTTGTGCCTCGGTGCCAGTATTGGTTAGAAGGAGGGCAGTTGAGGGACTGCAGGCAACCTGTCTATGTGCTAGAAATACCGGATCTGCAACCGGGTTTATGGTCTGGAGTGTTATTTCGTATGACAACAGGAGCACTCTCGTCGTCATTCCACTCACCCTGACTCCAAGTTTGTACGTCAGTTCGGTGATTCGACGTGCTGCCATTCATGAGCAGAATTCCATGAAGTGTTTTCCAACAGGATAACGCTCGCCCACATACCGCTGTTGTAACTCAACACGGTCTACAGAGCGTTGACATGTTGTCTCGACCTGGTTCAAAAGGTTCAAATGGCTCCGAGCACTATGGGACTCAACATCTGAGGTCATCAGTCCCCCAGAACTTAGAACCACTTAAACCTAACTAACTAAGCACATCACACACATCCATGCCCGAGGCAGGATTCGAACCTGCGACCGTAGCGGTCGCGCGGTTCCAGACTGAAACGCCTAGAACCGCTCGGCCACACTGGCCGGCTGTCTCGACCTGGTCGATCACCAGATATGTCTCCAGTCGAGCATACATATCATATCATCGGTCGATAACTCCAGCGTTATCCACAACCAGTATTTAACTATCCATGTATTGATCGACCAAGTGCAACAGTGATAGAACTCCATCCTACAAACTGACGTCCGGCAATTCTATGGCACAGTGCGTGTACGTTTGCATTCTGGCATTCAATATTCTGGCGGTTGCATCGATTATTAATCTACCATCATTTGACATTTACAATGTGTTTTCTCGCGCATACATTAACCTGTGATCTCTCAACATTAACCACTTCAATATATTACGTAGACAAATGTATTCCTGTAATTTCATTACTCTACATTAATTATTTCTTGCTGTTGGGGTCTTTTCCATACCCTATCTGCCATCTTAACAGATGAAATGTGTTTATTTAGCATAAGTTTCTCTTTTGTCTTCTCCATACTCTTACGGAAAAAATAAAAGGTTCAAATGGCTCTGAGCACTATGCGACTTAACTTCTGAGGTCATCGGTCGCCTACAACTTAGAACAAATTAAACCTAACTAACCTAAGGACATCACACACATCCATGAACGAGGCAACATTCGAACCTGCGACCGTAGCGGTCGCTCGGCTCCAGACTGTAGCGACTAGAGCCGCACGGCCACTCCGGCCGGCCACTCTTACCGATTGCAGTTGTTTCTCGCATTATATTCTCATTGCATTTTCTCACACTTTTTTGGTGACATGTTGTACTAATTTTGTTTAATGAAGCGTATTTTAATTCCAATAACTGTTTACTTGAAACATTCGCTTACTCTTTAATAGACACCTCGTCCGTCTGGGGGTTTTATTTTCTTTTATTCTCTTCATAAATAATATCTTACTCTTTTTGTTGTTTGAATAGATATTTATGTTATGCGCTGTCCAATGTCTCTTGTTTCTATGCTTCTTCTTTTCTCAACATTTTCTGTAGACCTTCTGTGACTTATTTGTCCCAAAGTGCAAGTCAGTTGGTCACATCGAATCCGAGGAAACAATTAATAGGATTAAAAATAAATCTACATCAACATCTACATCAACATGGATACTCTGCAAATCACATTTAAGTGCCTGGCAGACGGTTCATCGAACCACCTTCACAATTCTCTATTATTCCAATCTCGTATAGCGCACGGAAAGAACTAACACCTATATATTTCCGTACGAGCTCTGATTTACCTTATTTTATCGTGGTGGTCGTCCCGCCCTATGTAGGTACGTGTCAACAAAATATTTTGGCATTCGGAGGAGAAAGTTGGTGATTGGAATTTCCTGAGAAGATTCCGTCGCAACGAAAAAAGCCTTTCTTTTAATGATTTCCAGTCCAAATCCTGTTTCATTTCTGTGACACTCTGTCCCATATTTCGTGATAATACAAAACGTGCTGCCTTTCTTTGAACTTTTTCGGTGTACTCTGTCAGTTCTATCTGGTAAGGATCCCACACCGCGCAGCAGTATTCTAAAAGATGACGGACAAGCGTAGTGCAGGCGGTCTCCTTAGTAGGTCTGTTACATTTTCTAAGTGTCCTACCAATAAAATACAGCCTTTGGTTAGCCTTCCCCACAATAATTTCAATGTGTTATTTCCAATTTAAGTTGTTTGTAATTGTAATTCCTAGGTATTTGGTTAAATTTACGGCTTTTAGATTAGACTGATTTATCGTGTAACCGAAGTTTAACGAGTTCCTTTTAGCACCCATGTGGATGACCTCACACTTTTCTATATTTAGTGTCAACTGCCACTTTTCGCACCATTCAGATATTTTTTCTAAATCATTTTGCAGTTTGTTTTGATCTTCTGATGACTTTATTAGTCTATAAACGACAGCGTCACCTGCAAACAACCGAAGACGGCTGCTCAGATTGTCTCCCAAATTGTTTGTATAGGTAAGGAACAGCAAAGGGCCTATAACACTACCTTGGGGAACGCCAGAAATCACTTCTGTTTTACTCGATGACTTTCCGTCAATTACTACGAACTGTGACCTCTCTGGCAGGAAATCACATAACTGAGACGATATTCCATAAGCACGCAATTTCACTATGAGCCGCTTGTGTGGTACAGTGTCAGCCTTCCGGACATCTAGGAATACGGAATCGATCTGAAATCCCCTGTCAATAGCACTCAGCACTTCATGCGAATAAAGAGATAGTTGTGTTTCACAGGAAGTACGTTTTCTAAGCCCATGTCTATTGTGTGTCAATAGACCGTTTCCTACGAGGTAACTCAATGTTCGAACACAATATATGTTCTAAAATCCTGCTGCATATCGACGCTAACGATATGGGGCTGTAATTTAGTGGATTACTCCTACTACCTTTCTTGAATACTGGTGTGACCTGTGCAACTTTCCAGTCTTTGGGTACGGATCTTTCGTCGAGCGAACTGTTGTATATGATTGTTAAGTATGGAGCTAATGCATCAGCATACTCCGAAAGGAACCTAATTTGTATACATTCTGGACCAGAAGACTTGCTTTTATTAAGTAATTTGAATTGCTTCACTACTCCGAGGATATTTACTTCTACGTTACTCATGTTGGCAGCTGTTCTCGATTCGAATTCTGGAATATTTACTTCGTCTTCTTTTGTGAAGGCATTTCGGAAGGCTGTGTTTAGTAAATCTGCTTTGGCAGCACTGTCTTCGATAGTATCTCCATTGTTATCGCGCAGAGAAGGCATTGATTGTTTCTTGCCGCTAACATGCTTCACATACGACCAGAATCTCTTTGGATTTTCTGCCAGGTTTCGTGACAAAGTTTCGTTGTGGAAACTGTTATAGGCGTCTCGCATTGAAGTCCGCTCTAAGTTTCGAGCTTCTGTAAAGGATCGCCAGTCTTGGGGATTTTGCGTCCGTTTAAATTTGGCATGTTTGTTTCGTTGTTTCTGCAATAGTGTTCTAACCCGTTTTGTGTACCAAGGAGGATCAGCTCCGCCGTTTGTTAGTTTATTTGGAATAAACCTCTCAATTGCTGCCGATACTGTTTCTTTGAATTTATGCCACATCTGGTCTACACTTATATTATTAATTCGGAATGAGTGGAGATTGTCTCTCAGGGAGGCGTCAAGTGAATTTTTATCTGCTTCTTTGAATAGGGATATTTACGCTTATTTTTCGAGGATTTGGGGATTACAATATTCAAAAAAATGGTTCAAATGGCTCTGAGCACTATGGGACTGAACATCTGAGGTCATCAGTCCCCTAGAACTTAGAACTACTTAAACCTAACTAACCTAATGACAACACACACATCCATGCCCGAGGCAGGATTCGAACCTGCGACCGTAGCAGTCGCGCGGTTCCAGACTGTAGCGCCCAGAACCGCTCCGCCACCAGCGACCGGCTTACAATATTCAATCTCGCTACGACAACCCTGTATTTGCTAATTCCTATATTGATTTTGATGCTAGTTATTAACTCAGGATTATTTGTTGCTAAGAGGTCAAGTGTGTTTTCACAAACTTTTACTATTCGCAATAAATTAAAAGTTATTAAATAGTAGTTTCGCAAACATTTAAGCGTCTTCCAGTTCCTCAGCACACTCATTAAGCCGATAGCTACTCTTTTCAAAATTTCTATGTAGCCGCTATTATAACCTGTGTCTTCAAGTTATCTAAAATGTTCATTACTGGAGAAACATACACAGAACCTTTTATGAACTTGCGCAAAAAGAAATCACATTCCGTACTTTTGTGGAAAGATGTGAAGTGTCAAATTAGGTCCCTATCACACAAACTCAGAGTTGTTCAAAAGGTGACTCTCTAGCATGGAGGGCTGCAGTGGTGTACCGTTTCGTTACGAAATCAAACCTAAAACTTCCAACATTGGTTAGAAATAAAATGTTCCGTACAAAGTATTAGTTGGATAAAAGAGAAAGCCATAATCAATTGATGGTTCAAATGGCTCTGAGCACTATGGGACTTAAAATCTGAGGTCATCAGTCGTCTGGAACTTAGAACTACTTTAACCTAACTAACCTAGGGACATCACACACATCCATGCCCGAGACAGGATTCGAACCTGCGACCGTAGCGGTCGTGCGGTCCCGGACTGAAGCGCCTAGAACCGCTCGGCCACCGTGGCCGTCTCAATTGATGGATTTTTTGCGTTAAACATGGATAGATGTCTTTTCTTGACAGGAAGCCATACTGTTAGGAGAATCTCTTCCATGGAGGTGAAACTGGTGTTTGCCCCGTATTTACTCTTGCGCCAACGTAACTTTCGCACAATGTTGTACTTCAGACATACAGTTTCAGAAGTACTGTATCTTCCTCAGTTCTGTTCGACTACTGTTCGTCAGCAGAGTTCTTTGATGAGGAAATCTTTCTTCGCCGATGCCTGTCTGCTCTGTTGGCCTTCCTTGCTACTATGATCTGACATAACTTCCTCCCTACGTAGTGGAATCTTCTGTTCTTACGCTGAATTCTCCAATTCCTATGCTTGTTGCTTTCCTCTTAGCTCCATCTTTTCGTTGCTTTCGTTTGTGTTCTGGATATACCGAACGTCACGGCTATAGGTACAGGTATTATAATAATTGGTACCTTAATATGTACCAATTTAAACGCGTTAATTGTTTTTTTTTCTCTAGGTCTAACAGTCTTCTGCAAAAATATCACGTAGTATACTACTGCTCTCAATGGGCTATGCCTGTCAGTATAGACTGCCCGTTTTGTGTCCACACGTCCACACTTCAGTAGCTTACCTTCTGCCTAGTGTGAAAAACTTTAAGAGCTTGCTTCTGCCTTGTGTACTTGGAGGCACTAACCAACCTAAAAATATATCACTTGTAATAGCTATAATTATTAGTGTGCATATGAAGTAAATGTTGGTGTAACGTTGTTCAGTACACTGCCCTCAGTCATTAGCAGAAATATCTGCACTTGTACCCCTGACAACCAGTATGTAGTGTGCCAGGGTTGAAGTTTTGTCAGCGTTTCGGAGCGGGTCGGAGCCTGAACGTGGCAGTGTTACTGGTAGGACGACTTAGAGAATGATTTTCATGATGTTCACCAGATTATTCTTTGAAATTCCGTAGGTACCAGGGGTGAAATTCAGGGAGCGAAACACTATTTACAACTTACACAGAAACCAGACAGCAGTTATAAGAGTCGAGGGACATGAAGAGGAAGCAGTGATTGAGAAGTAAATGAAGGAGGGCTACAGCATATCCCCGATCTTATTCAGTCTATATATTTAGCAAACAGTAAATGATACAAAAGAAAAATTTGGATTAGGAATTAAAGTTCATGGAGAAGAAATAAAAACTTTGACAGCAAACGACTTGGAAGAGCAGTTGAACGGAATGGTCAATGCCTTGAAAGCAGGATGTAGGATGAAGTATTGATAAAGTATTCAGGTATCAACATATAAGTAAACCAATCAAGGAGCTCAGTACACAATATATCCCCTTAGGAATATCTGTCATTGTAACAAAGAGTGTTGGCTTAGTTTGCATACTCTCATTCTCTGTTGAATTACAAATTTATCTTCTGCATTCAAAGCAAATGAAGCAATTATTCAGCGCAGGAAGCATTAAGAATATTGTGTAAAATAGATAACGGCAGAGATCTTTTTAACGATCTAGAAATTTATGTACTTACATACCATAATGCTTAATGTTACTAACAGGATTTCATAGTTACACACAGACAAGTCCTACGGAACAAGTGCACCTCAAACACGTAACACAGCTATTGAAAAGTACCACGACCATTTAATCAGCTGGACTGAAATCCGCACATTCAAAATACAGGGGCGATCAAAAGGTTTCCGTTTGAGAGAGGTACTATAGCGTATATGCAACGCAGTGGGATTCCGAAGTTGGTATATATAAGTACGGACATGTATGAGAAACAATCGTATAATTTCCGTTCGGAGGCCGCACTAATCTTTCGCCTGCAAGACACTAGAATGATTTTCATTTATACTTTGCCTTAATGGCTAGGCTTCAGCGTGGCGTTATAAACTCTGGTGAAAAGGAATGCAACAGACTCCCACCTAAAATAAAGCAAGCAGTTTGGAATCCCTGTCAGGTCAAAAGAAAATTATAAACGCATCGCATTAACCACTGTTTCTATGATCAAAAGTATCCGGACATCTGGCTGAAAATGACTTACAAGTTCGTGGCGTCCTCCATCGGTAAGGCTGGAATTCAATATGGTGTTGGCCCACTCTTAGCCTTGATGACAGGCTTCCACTCTCTCAGGCATACGTTCAATCAGGTGCTGGATGGTGTCTTGGGGAATGGCAGCCCATTCCTCACTGAGTGCTGCACTGAGGAGAGGTATCGATGTCGGTCGGTGAGGCCTCGCAAGAAGTCGACTTTCCAAAACGTCCCAAAGGTGTTCTATAGCATTCAGTTCAGGACTCTGTGCAGGCCAGTCCATTACAAGGATGTTATTGTCGATTCCGCCACAGGCCGTGCATTATGAACAGATGCTCGATCGTGTTGAAGGATGCAATCGCCATCCCCGAATTGTCTTCAACAGTGGGGAGCAAGAAGGTGCTTAAAACATCATGGAGGCCTGTGCTGTGATAGTGCCACGCAAAACAACAAGGGGTTCAAGCCCCCTCCATGAAAATCACGACCACACCATAACACCACTGCCTCCGAATTTTGCTATTGGCACTACACACGCTGGCAGATGACGTTCACAGGGCATTCCCCATACCCACACCCTGCCATCTGATCACCACATTGTGTACCGTGATTCGTCACTCCACACAACGTTTTTCCACTGTTTAGTCGTCTAATCTTTACGCTCCTTACACCAAGGGAGGCGTCGTTTGGTATTTACCGGCTTATGAGCAACCGCTCGACCATGAAATCCAAGTTTTCTCACCTCCCGCCTAACTATCATAGTACTTGCAGTGGATCCTGGTGCAGTTTGGATTTCCTATGTGATAATCGGGATACATGTCTGCCTATTACACGTTATGACCCTCTTCAACTGTCGGCGGTCTCTGTTTAGTCAACAGACGAGGTCGGCCTGTACGCATTTGTGCTGTGCGTGTCCCTTCACGTTTCCACTTCACTTTCACATCGGAAACAGTGGACCTAGGTACATTTAGGAGTGTGGAAATCTCGCGTACATACGTATGACACAAGTGACACCCAGTCACCTGACCACGTTCGAAGTCCGTGAGTTCCGGGGAGCGCTCCATTCTGCTCTCTCACGGTGTCTAATGGCTACTGAGGTCGCTGATATGGAGTAACTGGCAGTAGGTGGCAGCACAATGCACCTAATATGAAAAACTTATGTTTTTGCGGGTGTCCGGATACTTTTGATCACATAGTGTATGTGACTGTGAGGACTCAAGGATGGAAAAGTTCTGTTAGCTTCATTGAAAGCTGAACTGTTCACTGCAGTGATGCGTGAGAGATAGAGTATTGCAAATTGTTATTACAGATAAATAGGTAACTATTTGCTTTGGAAGAGATCAATGTCATGAAGTAAATGTTACGATTCCAACTGGAAATAAACAGCAGATATTTAACAAACCTGAGGAAGCAACAGTTTTTTTCCCAAATTAGAACCTTTCTTTCTAACCTATGTGGTTAAATTTAGCTGGCATAAGTACCAATATCATCAAGCAGTATAGTGATGGTTCACTGTTAGAAGGTTTCTATGACTGCTTGTCTTTTGCTAATTCCTAGTGTTGGGGACTAGGAAGCACGATGAATGAATGAATGAACAAATCAGTTTGTAGCAGTGACAGGCCACAACGAAGCCCACATCGTAGAAAAAATCCCTAATTCGATTTAAAATAAGAAGTTGGAGAACTAGTAGCACTTGATGTAAAAACACACTTATGTTAATGCTGCAGTGCATAAAGTATCTTGTTCATGTTAAGCTATGTATTATATTCAGAAGATAGTCCGAATTTTCGGCGAAATCTTCAAAATGTGTGAATGCCTTTATTTTAAATCACATTTTTTTTTCGTAACTGAGCAGCTCATTTGCACTGGTTCATTTCGTCCAAATCTGAGAAAGGTAAATTGTATGTTTAGTCATTTTGAAAAATCTACAACTGGGAGAACATGTGCAAAGAAATATCTGAATACGTTACCAAATGTAAGGCTCATGAGAGGCCTTATATACAGCAGGCTACATGGATGACGGATATAGAGATTCGACACCCTTAAATAACAGACTACTCGAAGTTCACGAACTGACGCCACAGATAACTGTGACTGTCGTTTTTGGGCTAAAAACAGGGGGCGCTGTTTCAGCAGTGTGTGGAAACCCTGTATTTATTGTAGTCATCTCTGCTTGTCTTCTCCATACAAACGGCCCAACTGCTCTGGTTCGTAACAGCAGCTCGTATTGTAGCTGATCTGACCAGCAAAAACTAGTATTTGCTAAGTGAAGCAATAGTTGATGGTGTAAATATCGTCGGCAGACTTTCGTACTGTAATATTATATATACTACTTTGAGTTTTAACTAAGGAAGTATCTCTGGTGTACGAGAAATATTCAAGAATATTTGTTAGTTCACGCTTAGTTATCACTTAGTTATCACTTTTTCTAAGCACGAAGAAAACTGCAGATCACGAATATGAGCAGACTTAGATACCTGGCGAAAGACAACCCTGTCCTAATTGTCGAGATGTAAAGTCTGGCGGTGTGTTGTAGTTACGGTACGCAGAAATGTAATTTGAGTGACACCTACTTAAATACCATCATGGTACTGTCTGCCACATCAACGCAGTATCAAACGAGAACCTGGTGCTGGCTATGTATTTAAAAGAGGTTAGGCCGAAAAGCATAGTAGGGCTGTCAGTGTTGCTTGAACTTTCCTTGTCATAAATCCGGCAGTAGCGTGTGACTGTTGTCTTACGAACAGTTCAAGATCGCTTTCTAATTATGCCAATTTCCCTAGCCTCAGTATGGTCATAATAACAATGTCACGTGTTGCAACACCCCCTATGACAGCTGCATCCCCCGCTCCCCACCGTGACGTCACACGGTGATCCAACTGTGCTAAGTCCAGAGATCTCTGGATCCCCGGAAGTGTTCGTTCGGCTCGCTGCATGTTCAGTTATCAAATTATGTAATTATCCTGCTGCCGTCCCCTGGATTCTGTGATGTATGTCATAATTTCATCAGATGATGGCGCTGTCTTCTGGACATGAACCCTGAACCTTGTGCCCTCGTCAGGATACAATACATTCACTAGACATGATGAACCTGTAAAAAAAATTACAAGAGTACATAAAATTTGTGGTGGATACATACCGAATACATCGTCAACAGCGGAATGTATCCCGACAAGTTTAGGTGCGTCATTACCACCTGTGAGAGCAAATAAATAAAATTGTACTTACCAGTACAGCTACGGTGAGAGTCGTTAGCGTCTTGTGAACGTTCTGTACTGCGTCATTTGATAGCTAGCTTTACAAGGTGCTTCCTACTGACCCTGAGAGAACGCCCGCATGAACCCATGTTCAGATGCTGGTGTTTGCAACTTTGGAGGGGGAAGAAGAAGAGGAGGAGGAGAAAGAGGAGAAGGAACAAGTTTTGAAACAAACTAAGCGAAAAGATGTAACTATCGTGGCACACAGAAAAAAATACATTAACACTTGTATTACTATGCTCCACTATGTTTCCCACTGGTTTTTCAGAAACTCGCTTTGTAAAAAATATACATACAGTCGTCCAGTATACAACCACGCATCTCAGAAACGCCTGCACAAAAATCAATATAGAGGGTGTCTGGGAAGTCGGGACGAATGTTAAAGTGCTATAGAACATACAAAATTTAATGAACATGTAATGTCTCTTTTCAAACACATGAAGTAATTTCTCCGATTTACGTACGAAAAATTATAACTTCCATACTACCACCCAAGGCCGCGCGGCAATGAGCAATGCGTTCATTGAAGTTCTCGATCACAGTTCACAAACGTCTGGTTGGAGGCCGTTAATAACCCTTTTAATTTTATACTTCAATTGGTGTATTGTTTGTGGTTTGTTCACGTACACTTTTGATGGTTGTGCCCTTCCCAAAAAAAAAAAAAAGTCACAAGGCGTAAGATCGCTTGATATGGCAGGCCATTCCAGGTTGCCACGCAAAGAGATAATTTTTTAGGAAATTTTTCATTCAGCAGAGTTCGGTTCACTGGATGTGTGACATGTCGTACCACCTTGTAGAAACAAAAAATCATCATTTTCTTCAATAAGAGGGGAAACCATTCAGAAATCATTCTTCACTAAAAACCTCCAACCTGATACGACCATGGTCGATGTATAAATCTCTCCCCTGACGTTTCGTGCAACGCTGACGTCCAAATTTTATCCAGCATAGATGTCAGCATTGCACCGGAAGCGTGACGATCGAACACTTTTAATCGAGAATGTTGGCATTACCAGAGACAGTCTCACAGCCGACGCCACGTGATGGACAGTGGCACCTTCTGCACTGCCTATAAAATCAGCACTTCCTCGAGTTCTCTTTTCAGTTCGCCGCTTTACCTCGGAGGATGTCTACCGCAGTCAGAGACGAAACGTCAGCGGTGAGATTTATACATCGAGCACGATCTATCAGCCCGAAAGTTTTAAGTGAAGACAACATCGGCCGTGAAAGCCTACATTGTATGATCAGTCAGAAAGCATGTTTCGGTAACGGTCACCTTTCACAGTGAGGACAGCTCGCTCTTCATTTTCAAAAAAGTGCGGGCCGACCACGACTCCCGCCCAGAACTCACACCAAACAGTCACGCGTTGTGAATGCATCTCATGTTACGCAGTCACTCGCGGAATTTCGTTACCGCAAATTCTGCAGTTCTGTTTATGAACGTACCCACTGAGGTGGAAGTGCGCCTCATCTGACAAAATTATTCATTTTGTGAAGTTCCCATTCTCCCGCTTTTTATTTCATGAAAATTGGGAAGAAAAATGTTCGAAATACAAAAACATGCTTATCTTTCGTAAATAGAGCGGTAGTGTGACCTCCGAGAGACCAGATGAGAAGAAAAGTCCATGCCAACTGAAAACGCGACTATCTGTAAGTAATCACTTATTTACATAAAAAGCGAGAAGTTAATTCTTTTATAATCTACGAATAATACACATCAAAGCAAAAGTTTACCGTTACTGTATCATTATAGATACCACTGATGATGCGTTAAAGTGACAAAAGGCGAAACGCGTCTGGGAGAATAAAATACAGTGCACCAAGACAAGGCTTTTTTTTTATTTACAAAACAAATATGCATGTGCTTGCTGCGGAGAATGGCCACGCAAACAAACTCGATATAAAAATCAGCTAACGTCAATTGAGACCCACTTTCAGCAGAACACAAGGAACATTTATAAAATATTCAAAAATAGTTTAAAGCAGTATACACCACCAAGTTTGCAGTTTATAGATCCAAAAACACAAAAGACTGAATATAATAACACAGAAAGCTGCAGAATACTTGCGGACTACTTCAAAGAATTACAGAACCGCGAACCACCAAGAGAAGAATTTCATTTTGATAATTCAGTCCAGATACAACCAAATACAAAGCCAGCAACAACAGTGGTAATCAAAGAAATCATAAAACAACTTAAAAATAAAGCATCAGCAGGAGACAATATAGTTGCAGAATTGTGGAAACATTCTAGTGGCAACATTATTCCATATATAACAGAAATTATATGTACGTATAATTCCATGTATAAGATGAACATCAACAAAAGCAAAACGAGGATAATGGAATGTAGTCGAATTAAGTCGGGTGATGTTGAGGGTATTAGATTAGGAAATGAGACACCTAAAGTAGTAAAGGAGTTTTGCTATTTGGGGAGCAAAATAACTGATGATGGTCGAAGTAGAGAGGATATAAAATGTAGACTGGCAATGGCAAGGAAAGCGTTTCTGAAGAAGAGAAATTTGTTAACATCGAGTATAGATTTAAGTGTCAGGAAGTCATTTCTGAAAGTATTTGTATGGAGTGTAGCCATGTATGGAAGTGAAACGTCGACGGTAAATAGTTTGGACAAGAAGAGAATAGAAGCTTTCGAAATGTGGTGCTACAGAAGAATGCTGAAGATTAGATGGGTAGATCACATAACTAATGAGGAGGTACTGAATAGGATTGGGGAGAAGAGGAGTTTGTGGCACAACGTGACCAGAAGAAGGGATCGGTTGGTAGTACATGTTCTGAGGCATCAAGGGATCACCAATTTAGTATTGGAGGGCAGCGTGGAGGGTAAAAATCGTAGGGGGAGACCAAGAGATGAATACACTAAGCAGATTCAGAAGGATGTAGGTTGCAGTAGGTACTGGGAGATGAAGAAGCTTGCACAGGATAGAGTAGCATGGAGAGCTGCATCAAACCAGTCTCAGGACTGAAGACCACAACAACAACAACAACAGAAATTATGACAACAAACAGCCTACCATCATAATGGACCACGGCATTAACACACCCTCCACATAAAAAACGAAAGAAAACTGATCCTAACAGTTAGAGAGGGATCTCGCTCTTACCAATGACATAACATTTTGTCCATGGCACTTTTAAAGAGAGCTGAAGGAATACTCGACCCACAACTAGTTAGCATCAAGCAGGATTGAGGATGGGAAAATCTTGTGCAAAACAAATACTAAATCTAAAGAGCATATTAATAGAAATAAGAAAAATCAGAAACATGAAATATGTGATAACTTTGCAGATTTTAAAAAAGCATGTGACTCAATTGATAGCAATACACTGATGAACATGTTAAAGGAATTCGGAATCGACAATAAAACAGAAATAATTAAAGGAACTTTAATAAACAAAACATCAAAAGTAAAATTGGTGGGGTAACTGTCAAAATCTTTTGAAATAAAATCAGGAATAAGACAGGGTAGTGAGGCATCGAGAAAATCTATCAATAGTAACGGTGTTCAATAAAGAAGAAACCAAAATAAAATGAAGCTAGACTGTCTAGCTTCGCAGACAATATGACATTAGTGGCTCGTTTGATAGTGGTAAAGAACGGATCACAGAAATACAGAAACAAGCAGAAAGATAGGACCAAAATTATAATTTGAAAAATACGATTCATGACGAATATCAGTGATGCCCCTGCAGGTCTTAAAATTCATAACACAATATCTAAAACAAAGTGTTTTAAAAACTAGCAGAATGGATAAAAAGCAACACAAAAGAAAAGATAGCCATAGGAAATAGAAAACATAAAATGGAAAGGACATTCCAAATGATAAACATATATAACAAAAAAGTTTTCGCTCGAACACAAAACTTAAAGACATCATCAAACAGTGGTAAAGCCTGAAATACTGTGTGCAGCAGACACACATAAACCAAGATTTACAGGGCTTGAAAACTAGAAAAAGTTGAAAGAATAATTCTAAGGAAGATACTGGGATCTAGAACTAATTCTAACGTTGAACACAAATTAAGATCAGAGAGCTCTCTTTAAAAGTGGAAAACCCAACTCAGGTAACGAGGAAAAATAAACTACAGTTTTGTGACTACATATACCGAATGGA
Organism: Schistocerca americana; assembly: GCF_021461395.2. NCBI lineage: Eukaryota > Metazoa > Arthropoda > Insecta > Orthoptera > Acrididae > Schistocerca > Schistocerca americana. Next base: position 536,791,290 of record NC_060124.1, read on the forward strand.
TACTAACAGACTGACCAAGCATATCTTCAATTTCCTACAGAGCTAGAAATCCAAACCCAAAGGGTTCACTGAAATTGTCAAAGTCATGAATGGGCATAACAGGTAACAGAACAATTTTCAGAGAAGCAACACAAAAGGCAGGACTTCGGGAAAGAAAGAAGCCTGCAAAAGGAAGAAAGTGGACCCAAGAAGAAAAGGAACGACAATCTCACAGGATGAAGGAAATGTATGAGCAACGAAATTAAATACAAAGAAAGTTTATTTATCGTACCCTCCAAAAGATTTATTCGAATAAATAAATATGTAATCATCTATAAAAATTTACAAGTGACCAAAAAAATGTGGTGGATACGTACCGAATACATCATCAGCAGCGGAATACTCGTATACCTAGTCAATTTTGGGCTTGTCATTACCATCTGCGAGTGCCAATAAATAAAACTGGCCTTACCAGTACAAGGGTGGTGAGAGTCACTACTGCTCCGAGATCCGTATGTACTGTGTCGTTTCATGATGAGAAATACGTCTTCACTGACTCTGCATAGGTCTCGTATACACTCACTAGGAACCCTTTGGGTGTGAGGTCGCAAAAGGCCAATGATATTGAGGGCATTCGACGCCCCTCACATTGTCTACCGTGCAACCACAATATTAGCTACTAACGGTAAACGGAAACAGGGGGCGGGAATAGAGGTGTCCGGCGGTGGGCACAGCGTGAAGCTACGGAGCGTAGTTGAACTGCTTAGACGACGAGTAATTCACGTAAGTGCTACAGTGTTCGTGGTGTTGACACAAAGCAGGGCAATGACAACGATAATCAAAGCAAACGTTGCATTACATCTATAACAACGTATGTTGAAGTTGAAATTTCGTCAGAAAGGAACCCAAGGTATTTCGTAGAGTGAGAAAGAAGTGGCAGATGAAAAATTAGCGTTTCTGCAAGATGAGTCAGAGGAACGTGTGGTGTCGTTTATAATCGACTGTGCGGACAATGTACATGAGGAGTACAATGATGACGATACGTGCTTAACAAGTGAAAGTGATATTTAAACAGGTGTCGAACCATGTACTTCATCATCTTTGTTGGACAGGGGGCCAAATACCCTATCTCTAGTGAAAGGTAGTAAAAGACAATCGTTGTCCAAGGAGCGGTTACTAAATGTAATTAAGTGCATGGAAGAACAACCGCAGCATAATAAAAAGCAAATAAGAACAGATTTCGAATACGAAACTTCATGGTAGGTTAAAAGTGTGTGCCGAACAGATACTCGAACTCTGGACCGTTGCCTTTTGCTGGAAAGTGTTCTACCCTCTGAGCTACGCAAGCACGACTCAGAACCCGTCCTCACAGCTTCAATCCTGTCAGTACCTCGTCTCCTACCTTCCAAACTTCACAGAAGCTCTTCTGCGGTAGAGCACTTGCCCGCGAAAGGCGAAGGTCCCAAGCTCGAATCTCGGTCCGGCACACAGTTTTAATCTGCCAGGAATTTTCATATCAGCGCACACCCCGCTGCAGAGTGAAAATCTCATTCTACATTTCGAATACGTTAGCAGGAATATGACAGAGTAGTGCCTTAGAAAAACTACGGATACTCAAGGGAGGAGAAGGCACGTTTGCTACAAGACACTGGTGTTTGCGCGTTTCGAGGATGCTCGGATCGAATTGCGCACGACGTAGATTACAGTTTTTTCATGTGGTTGCATAATTTCAAACAGAGCTACAGAATTGGAAGACATAAGATAACGAAATTTCAAACAAAGCGTCAAGTTGACGATGCGCAGCAAACTCCGGAATCGGACCAAAAATTTGTACATGAGATAAACAACTTATCCTATAGTTCAAAAAGGATATTTTTGAATTCTGAGAAATCGGGATTTGAAGAGGAAATGCATATGAAAGGAACCATGGAAATTACAGGCATCAAAAACAACTAACGTCAAAGCCTTAAGGCATTAGTATACAATTATGCTGACTGTTAAACTGGGTGGCAAATAGGCTGGAAAGTTATTTATTGTGCTGTTGGAGGTTGGAGGTGCTCTACGCCTACGAATCTTTCTCGTGTGGTTGATTTTGGAAAGCCGGTAGGGAATATCTGTGTCATAGCAAGCAAGAGTGGGAAATGGACGTAAGAGAACGATTACTATGGTTTGAGCACTGCTTTTGACCAATAGCTGTTCAGGACAGCTGCTTTTGTTTCGTTCCTGGTGTGTGTGTCAAAATCATAGTCCTTTATAGCAAACTCTACCCCCCGAAAAGCGTGTGACTGCAATTCATACTACCAGGAACCAATGGACAAATTCGGCCTCCTGATGTTTCTTCTTTCCCTGTATATAAAACATATTGTCGGAGTACAAAGATGAGCCAAAACATTATGACGGCCTGCTTCCAACAGTTTGTTGGTAGGTTTGTGGAGGTATGTGGCATTAGATGTCTGCGGGCAGGTCTTGTAATTAGCGTAAAATAACGGATCGCTGAGTTGCGTACGCGGTGATGGCGCCCGATAGCGATTCTGTCTCCGAGACACGGACTGTTATACTGTTGAAAGGTGACATGGCCGTCGGGGAAGACATCAAGCATGAAGGGATGGAGGTAGTTCTTAGCTATCAGGGTGTCTTCGATTACTACCACAGGACCCATGCAAGCACAGGAGAATGTATCCCATAGTATAATACTGCTCCCACCAGCCCACGGCCGTGATACAATGCACATTTCGAGCTGCCGTTCACATCGCTGACGGCGTATATGGAGACGACCATCGACCCAGTGTGGCAAAAATGTGATTCACACGAAGAGCCGACACGTTTCCATTATTTGACGGTCGAATCCTGAAGGTCCCATGCGCACTGTAATCGTAACCGACAATGTCGTTGGGTCAACAGTTGTGGGTGTTCTGCTGCGGAGCCCCATGTTCAACAATGTACGATGAACATTGTACTCCGAAACACTTGTGCGTGCACCAGCATTGTGCTCTTTCGGCAAGATGCCACTGATCGCATCTGTCCTTTACACAGCAGCGACGCCTCCGAACCCCACGTTCTGTGAAGAGTCGTGTACGTTCAACGATGTAGCTGTACTGTCCCTCTACCTCATTCCGTAGATGCTCGCGACAGTAAAACTTTAACATACGAAAAGTTTCACCCTTTTCAAGGTACTCGTTCACAGGCTCTGCGTAATAATAATCTACCCTTTGTTAAAGTCCCTTATCTCATTGGAATTCCCCATTTGCAGCCCATGTCTTCGCTTGGGTCATCCCTCCGTCCGTGTCTCCTCCGCTTTAGTACTTTTGTCACCGCGTCACGTTCCAGCAAAGCCAACAGGTAGCATCCAACGCTGCGGTGGGCAGTGGTCATAATGTTTCGGCTTATCATTTTATCTGCAGCTATGCCTTAAAGTATAGTTACTTTCACAATAAGCTCCACAACGGACTGTTTCGCATTCAGTTGACGCCGCTAGATTGCATCAGTTCTCATCACTCCGTTCCCCAATATCATTCTAACGCATTCTTCAAGAGAGTGGATACCTAGCTGAACTTCCTGCACTGTTTGTAACTCGTAAAAAATCCGCTTTCGATCTAGATTGTGCGAACTTTCGTGTTCACTGTGACTCGTCATTTTTCGTTCGGTGTTCATGCTGGAAGTTAATGATTTGTTTCTAAAATTTATTGAATTTCAACGCTGTCCATTGCGTGAAGTGTAATACATACATCCCACAGGCTAATTTCTGCATCTCCTACACATTCATTTACTGTCGCCCTCCTGATCCACATGGTGAGCAATTAGTAGCTGATTTTTCTCGTCTCATAATTGTTTATACAACATTTTCAAATGAGCCTTACTAAATATTGAATTTGCGACCTCGCTCTCAACGGGTTCCTTGTCAGTATAGAAGGATGGAAAGCAACTTCAGTCGTGCTGGAGGGAGTTCGCTTACGTAACATCAGTGTGCGTGTGAGAGAAAAGTTTTTACACACACACACACACACACACACACACACACACACACACACACACACACACACAGCCGCGCTACGGAAAAGAAATGAGTACTTTATAACGTCTGCCTACTTGTACATACAAATATAAAAAAACTGCTGCAACTCATATTTGATAAACTGCAAAGGTGGAGTTAAAAAAATACATGATCCGTTTCATATCGCTGGTTCGTTAATACATTTAGATCCTGCAACCCAAAATCATTTGCCGAGTATAGTTACAAGAAAATACACAAATCCGTAGAATACGTATACTGCGGAATACATAGCATTACTGTCCACCTTTCTGTTCTTCACTGTCTCCAGATCTGCGCTTACAACCGAACAGATGCTACGGTCGCAGGTTCGAATCCTGCCTCGGGCATGGATGTGTGTGATGTCCTTAGGTTAGTTAGGTTTAAGTAGTTCTAAGTTCTAGGGGACTCATGACCTCAGTAGTTGAGTCCCATAGTGCTCAGAGCCACAAGCGAACAGAGTTGTTTACTCACATAGAATACCAATGTTTCAATAATTTCACCAACACGGTAGGTGCGTTAACACCCTGCATTCAGGTAACTTCCTTTGAATATGTACATCAATTGAACTCTCCGCAGCCGGTCTGAGTGACCGAGCGGTTCTAGGCGCTACAGTCTGGAACCGCGCGACTGCTACGGTCACACGTTCGATTCCTGTCTCGGGCATTGATGTGTGTGATGTCCATAGGTTAGTTAGGTTTAAGTAGTTCTAAGTTCTAGGGGACTCATGACCTCAGTAGTTGAGTCCCATAGTGCTCAGAGCCACAAGCGAACAGAGTTGTTTACTCACATAGAATACCAATGTTTCAATAATTTCACCAACACGGTAGGTGCGTTAACACCCTGCATTCAGGTAACTTCCTTTGAATATGTACATCAATTGAACTCTCCGCAGCCGGCCTGAGTGACCGAGCGGTTCTAGGAGCTACAGTCTGGAACCGCGCGACTGCTACGGTCGCACGTTCGATTCCTGCCTCGGGCATTGATGTGTGTGATGTCCATAGGTTAGTTAGGTTTAAGTAGTTCTAAGTTCTAGGGGACTGATGATCTCAGCAGTTGAGTCCTATAGTGCTCAGAGCCATTTGAACCATTTGAACTCTCCGCAGACAAAAATCGTTAGCATGCACGTAGCGGATACAGCAACAGCTGACTTGCGGCACTTACCACACATATGAATCGGACCTGTATCTGACGATACTATGTGGACTTACTTCTTCACGTAGTAAGCATTGTCCTCGATGGGCAGCTAACTCGAGATTTTAACATTAAAACAGCAATCCAGCTCATTCTACGCCCTAACTTTGTTACCTGTGCTGCAAATGGTTGCAATGTTCGGTAGATATACACTGAATGTAAGAAATCCCCCTGAGGCAGTCTCGTCCTCACCATAGCATTGGTAAACTTTTCAAATTTAAAACTCCTTGCTAACTGGCACTGAGCATAGTAGGATAGCGGTAAATCGAAAAAGTGAAAAACAGTTTCAAGAAGCGTATTAATAACGTAGATAATGGTGGAAGCTGGAGAAATGAATTAAAATTTGTGCCACGGCTGGGACTCTAAGTTGGGTAGCTAGTGCAGCAGTGTTGTCCATAGTGATGCAGTCGCGTAATGGTCAGCATTTCTGCCGGATAACTAAAAGGACCAAGGGTCAATTCCTGGCTGTATTGCGCATTTTAATTCGTTTCTTTAGCTTCGAGCATTATCGTAGATAAAGACGAGTCTTAAATGTCTCCGGGAAAATTTGATTGTAGTACCGTAGAACTGCACTTCGCTGGACGGATCCATGAAGCTTCACTGCTCTCACCGCAAATAAATTTCTAATTTCATTGCCAAAATTCTATTTACGAGATATTCAACGAAAGCTTGCCACCTGTGGGATAATAGGAATACCGTTGAGGGCCTGCATCGTAGTCTTTATAAAGCTGTTAACGATGACAGCATCCGTCTAACGTTTCTCCTTCAGTCGGTAGCAGAATGGCACAGCGGGGGGAGGGGCGTTCGATGAGTTCAAAATGGTTCAAATGGCTCTGAGCACTAAGGGACTTTACTTCTGAGGTCATCAGTCCCCCAGAACTTAGAACTACTTAAACCTAACTAACCTAAGGACATCACACACATCCATGCCCGAGGCAGGATTGGAACCTGCGACCGTAGCGGCCGCGCGGTTCCAGACTGTAGCTCCTAGAACCGCTCGGGGTTGCGTTAAGTCATAAGTAAATTCGGAGAGGATGTTTCTTTCACTTCGACATTTAGCAGAATAGACGTTAATACACTCCTGGAAAATGAAATAAGAACACCGTGAATTCATTGTCCCAGGAAGGGGAAACTTTATTGACACATTCCTGGGGTCAGATACATCACATGATCACACTGACAGAACCACAGGCACATAGATACAGGCAACAGAGCATGCACAATGTCGGCACTAGTACAGTGTATATCCACCTTTCGCAGCAATGCAGGCTGCTATTCTCCCATGGAGACGATCGTAGAGATGCTGGATGTAGTCCTGTGGAACGGCTTGCCATGCCATTTCCACCTGGCGCCTCAGTTGGACCAGCGTTCGTGCTGGACGTGCAGACCGCGTGAGACGACGCTTCATCCAGTCCCAAACATGCTCAATGGGGGACAGATCCGGAGATCTTGCTGGTCAGGGTAGTTGACTTACACCTTCTAGAGCACGTTGGGTGGCACGGGATACATGCGGACGTGCATTGTCCTGTTGGAAGTTCCCTTGCCGGTCTAGGAATGGTAGAACGATGGGTTCGATGACGGTTTGGATGTACCGTGCACTATTCAGTGTCCCCTCGACGATCACCAGTGGTGTACGGCCAGTGTAGGAGATCGCTCCCCACACCATGATGCCGGGTGTTGGCCCTGTGTGCCTCGGTCGTATGCAGTCCTGATTGTGGCGCTCACCTGCACGGCGCCAAACACGCATACGACCATCATTGGCACCAAGGCAGAAGCGACTCTCATCGCTGAAGACGACACGTCTCCATTCGTCCCTCCATTCACGCCTGTCGCGACCACTGGAGGTGGGCTGCACGATGTTGGGGCGTGAGCGGAAGACGGCCTAACGGTGTGCGGGACCGTAGCCCAGCTTCATGGAGACGGTTGCGAATGGTCCTCGCCGATACCCCAGGAGCAACAGTGTCCCTAATTTGCTGGGAAGTGGCGGTGCGGTCCCTACGGCACTGCGTAGGATCCTACGGTCTTGGCGTGCATCCGTGCGTCGCTGCGGTCCGGTCCCAGGTCGACGGGCACGTGCACCTTCCGCCGACCACTGGCGACAACATCGATGTACTGTGGAGACCTCACGCCCCACGTGTTGAGCAATTCGGCGGTACGTCCACCCGGCCTCCCGCATGCCCACTATACGCCCTCGCTCAAAGTCCGTCAACTGCACATACGGTTCACGTCCACGCTGTCGCGGCATGCTACCAGTGTTAAAGACTGCGATGGAGCTCCGTATGCCACGGCAAACTGGCGGACACTGACGGCGGCGGTGCACACATGCTGCGCAGCTAGCGCCATTCGACGGCCAACACCGCGGTTCCTGGTGTGTCCGCTGTGCCGTGCGTGTGATCATTGCTTGTACAGCCCTCTCGCAGTGTCAGGAGCAAGTATGGTGGGTCTGACACACCGGTGTCAATGTGTTCTTTTTTCCATTTCCAGGAGTGTATTATTTGGTACGAGGTTTTCTAGTGAAATATAAACACGCTTCACAAATCCATTTATTTCTAAGTCTTTTGACATCTGGTAGGATAGATGTACGTACTGCACATTTCTGGTGGTACATATGAATGCGCAAAAAGAATTCTAATATATTTAGAAATTATTTTTCACATGGCTGAAATTCGCAGCGTGCTAGTGCTGTCACGTTTGACAGTAACTGTTTTACATGTGTTACTTACACGATTCATAATTGTTCAAATTATACGTAATGGTGTACAGTAGAAGACCTTCAAAGGATCTGCAGATGTTACCGCCACCAGCGGGTGAGTTGAAATCACTGCGGGACGTCTAGCGAACAGGACCTCAGCGATTCCACACGCCCCCTTAAATTGCCACTTCCGCGATCGATGGGTTTCAGGATATTTCGTAAACATTTAGCTAGAACATCTTAGCCGAACTTCACATTTGTGAGTAGTTTTTCCATTTACGATGAAAGTTTTAACAAAGTGGTAGCTAGCGACAGGTTATAAATAATATTCCCGTTGCACATTTTCTTTAACACTTAGCTATTGTGATGTGCTGCAGTCTTAAAACAATATTGCGTTCATCGTGGACACGTCGTAGACATCGACCTAGTTCGTCTTATCTAATTTCATATTAGTGGGTAGGTTTCCCGTATATCCTGAAACCTTGTAGGACGCAGTAAATAACAGTATAAGGAAAACATTCTCAAATAAATGGTTCAAATGGCTCTGAGCACTATGGGATTTAACTTCTGAGGTCATCAGTCCCCTAGAACTTAGAAGTACTTAAATCTAACTAACCTAAAGACATCACACACATCCATGTCCGAGGCAGGATTCGAACCTGCGACCGTAGTGGTCGCGCGGTTCCAGACTGTAGCGCCTAGAACCGCTCGGCCACCCCGGCCGGCAAATCATTCTCACTGCACATCTTTCTGTAGCACTTGGCGATTGTACTGCGCTACAGTTTTAAAACAATATTAACTTCTTCATGGCTTCATATATTATTAAGAGCACTGAAGACATCATGAAACTGATGCGGTAGAGCGACTCCCATCGTCAAACAATACCGCGTTCATCATGACTTCACATACTGTTAAGAAAGTACGGTTTTCGGAACAATGTTCAGTTATTCATCAGAACTGTATCTTGCTGTAACATGGGGTAAATTGTTACAATATTAAAGATTAGGAAGGGACCATGTTACAATTTTGTCTGACGGTTATCTATACCCTAATATAAAATACCTATATATGAGAGAAGTTGTTACAATTCCTTATTTTTATTTTGTTGTGGCGAGTATCATGGAAAAAAATGAAACGAAGACAGACAAATGCAAAATACCAAAAGAAACATGGTGAGGCGCCAAAAATAGTTATAGCCGATTCATCACTGACGACGGTCGCTACTAATGTGGAACAAAGTTCATGACACTACACCGATTCCGTCAGAAAATGAAAACGTCTGTACCTAGTTTTGAATTTATTACTGAATCCTAATTCTCTCATTAAATTACACCTCACTATAGGGTTAATGCAATAACGTAACTGCGTGGGATACGTCTAAAGCATATTGCACACACCTCGGCATCCAAGTTTCAGGTCTAAAGAGTAGCGTAATTGTCTGATAACGTCATACGTAATTAATAATGTGTTCATCTAGGGGAAATCTTAATAAGTGAGATAGAAGCGTCTCATACACGTGCTATATGGGTGAACTTAACATGTGCAAAGCAGTGAAGACATACCCTCGTAAGCGTAATCGTCTGGTAAAATCACAACTGCGTAACAGATCAAACCGAAAAACTGTAGTACATACACCTGAAAAATAATTATTTGATGAAATTATGACATGCATCTAAAGCATGTTGAAGCATAGCACAGAGTCCTGGGTTCAGATGCATTGGGGAGCGTAATTATCTGATAACATGAAGATATACATCTCAGGATCCGGGGACCAGCATCCAGGGAACAGAAAAATTGATCAAATCATACGTTATTATTTGATGATATTACGACATACATCTCAAGATCCAGGGGACAGCATCAGGATAATTACATAATTTGATAATTAAACATACAGGGAACCGAACCAACACACCTAGGAATCCATAGATCTCAGGACTCAGCGCCGTTGGGTCATTAGTGTGACGTCACGGCGGAGCGTGGGGCACGTAGCCGCCTCAGCAGGTGATGCATCATGTGACATTGTTGTTGTTATGGCAATATTGAAGCTGGGGCAACTGGAGTAACGAGAAAGTGAACTTCCATTGTCCGTAAAAGAACAGTTCTACTCTACTTCCGGCATCTATATAAATCTATATCATTTGGAATATTTTTTGTTAACATAATAATAATGTTACGTTAAACTCAGGATCCAGCATTAAACTCTGATCTGGAATGACATCTTCACACAGCAGGAAGCTGCTATAATTTTTTATATTTGTAACTACCTGCACTCATAGAAACCTTGATATAGTGTTGTAAATATATTAGTTGACAACAGACTGAACTGACGTGCAGACATGATATTCAGTAGAGCCGGCTATTATACGTCAATCATTGTCTAATGTCAATGAAACGCATTACCATGTTAAATTTTTAGTACTATATCGGCCTGACGAAAACCTACGATTGAATGTAGACGGAAATAAAAATTATATGGTTGCACTATCGGTCGGAGAATGACATTCACGTATCATACAGCCGTTACGGCGCATTCCATGACCACCAGCGGCATACGCCAGGCCCACATAATGCCACCCCAAAACAGCAGGGAACCTCCACATTGCTGCACTCGCTGGACAGTGTGCCTAAGGCGTTCAGCCTGACCGGGATGCCTGTAAACAAGTCTCCGACGATTGTCTGATTGAAGGCATATGCGACACTCATCGGTGAAGAGAACGTCATGCCAGTCCTGAGTGGTCCATTCGGCATGGTTTTTGAGCCCATCTGTACCGCGCTGCACGGTTGCTGTGGTTGCAAAGGTGGATCTCGCCATGGACGTCGGGAGTGAAGTTGCGCTTCATGCAGCCTATTGCGCACAATTTGAGTCGTAACACGACGTCCTGTGGCTGTACGAAAAGCATTATTCAACATGGTGGTGTTGCTGTCAGTGTTCCACCGAGAGATAATCGGTCGTCCACTGCAGTAGTAGCCCTTGGGCGGCCTGAGTGAGGCATGCCACCGACAGTTCCTGTCTCTCTGCATCTCCTCCATGTCCGAACAACATCGCCTTGGTTCACTCCGAGACGCCTGGACACTTCCCTTGTTGAGAGCCCTTCCTGGTATAAAGTAAGAATGTGGACCCGATCGAATCGCGGTATTAGCCGTCTAGGCATGGTTGAACTACAGACAACACGAGCCGTGTACCTCCTTACTGGTGGAATGACTGGAACTGATCGGTTGTCGGACCCCTCCGTCTAATAGGTGCTGCTCATGCATGGTTATTTACGTCTTCGGGCGGGTTTAGTGACATCTCTGAACAGTCAAAGGGACTGTGTCTGTGATACAATATCCACAGTCAACGTCTGTCTTCAGGAGTTCTGCGAACCGGGGTAATGCAAAACTCTTTTTGACGTGTGTATATCAGCTTTTGACGGTTTAAATAAATCATCCCTGAAACAATTGAGAATCGGCAAAATGTGTTTTGAGTGCTGGATGAATTTGCAGTGTTGCCTTGTTTGCCGCATGATCTAATATTTGTTTACGCATGATTATGCAGTTTTTAAAATTTTTTAAGCATTTGTAGCTTGCTTGAAATCATCATTAAGTTTCAGGAAACTGTTTTGGTCTCCCTATAATTTCACTTTACCTGCTCGGCAACCCAAACATCGTGTCTTAGATGGGTGTACCACTTCCAGCACGTCCTGAACGTCCCAATTCGGTTTTCTGTTCATTAATAAATATCCACTTATTTTCGGTTCAGTTTCCGCTGAAGAGGGAGGCAGTAACCATAAGCCTATTATACCGTCAATGAGCATTAATGTTAAATAGAATGTTAACAAAGACATGACAATATTATTATTAACAAATGTGACAGGAAACTAACAGAAGATTATTTGAGCAGTCCATATCAAATTCTCATCTTTGGGGACGAAATGCATGTTGTCAACGGATAAAATTTAGCAGCGTTGTTCATTATACATTTACGTGCCGAGCAAAGTTGTGAGTGATGAGGAAGTTGTATACTCGTAAGATACGTAAGTAAAATGAAGATTCGATGAACCCTCTGCCAGGCACTTAAATGTCATTTGCGTAGTATCCATGTAGATGCGTATTCAGATACAGAGATACGTAAACAGGGAGAATATGGCGCAGCGGTCGGCAACGCCTTTATAAGACAAGTGTCTGGCGCAGTTGTTATATCGGTTATTGCTGCTACAATGGCAGGTTATCCACATTTAAGCGAGTATGAACGTGGTGTTATAGTCGGCGCACGAGCGATGGGACACAGCATCTCTAAGGTAGCAATGAAATGGGGATTTTCCCGTACGACCATTTCACGAGTGTACGGTGAACGTCAGGAATCCTATGAAACATCAAATCTCCGAGATCGCTGCGGCCGGAAAAAGAGCCTCCAAGAACGGGACCAACGACGACTTAAGAGAATCGTTCAACGTGACAGAAGTGGAACCCTTCCGTAGATTGCTGCAGATTTCAATACTGGGCCATCAACAAGTGTCAGCGTGCGAACCATTCAACGAAACATCATCGATATGGGCTTTCGGAGGCGAAGGCCCACTCCTATACCCTTGATGACTGCACGGAACAAAGCTTTATGCCTCGCCATGGCCCGTCAACCCCGACATTGGACCCTTGATGACTGGAAACATATTGTCTGGGCGGATGAGTCTCGTTTCAAATCGTAGCGAGCGGATGGACGTGTATAGGTATGGAGACAACCTCACGAATCCATGGACCCTGCATGTCAGTAGTGGACTGTTCATCATGATGAAGGCTCTGTAATGGTGTGGGGCATGTGCCGTTGGAGTGATATGGGACCCCTGATACGTCTAGATACGACTCTGACAGGTGACACGTAAGTAAGCATCCTGTGTGATCACCTGCAACCATTTATGCCTATTGTGCAATCCGACGGATTTGGGCAACTCCAGCACGACAATGTGACACCATACACATCCAGAAATGCTACAGAGTGGCTCCAGGAGCTCTCCTTTGCGTTTAAACGCTTCAGCTGCCCACCAAACTCCCCAGACATGAACATTATTGAGCATTTCAGCGATGCCTAGGAACGTGCTGTTCAGAAGGGATCACAAACCCCCTCGTGCTCTTACGGACTTATGGACATCACTGCAAGATTCACAGTGTTATTTCCCTCCAGTATTACTTCACACATTAGCCGTGTCCATGCCATATCGTGTTGCGGCATTTCTGCGTGTTCGCGGGGGCCCTACACGATAGGCAGGTGTACCAGTTTCTTTGGCTCTTCAATGTAGATGAACACAGTACACTTACGCTGCACACATTCACAACCATCCGCTTATCTACTGTAATATTACGGTGGCAGCTCGTACCTAGGTAACCACACCATTCTCCAACTGTCCCACGCCTCGCTTGGAAGCCACATGAATGTCCTGGACGAGTGATGTAATACGAGAAAGTTTCAAGTAACTCCACAGACAGTCGAAACCACCATCTCTCTACGCGCCGCTCGGCAATTCCATCATCCAGATTTCTGCCTCTCCAACTACAACAAACACAGAAAAGTGTTTAGGATTGACTCTTGACAGAAAACGAACATGGAATGCAGACCTCCTTACCGTCCAACACAAAGCTTGGAACTGACTTAAGTACGGCAGCAGGAGCCGACCGAGACAGAAGCAGCAACAGGGAAGTAACCGATTTTCTGACTTTTGCGAGTTCCTAAACAGGAGCGAATTTTATATCATCTTTGTGGTTTAATAGTTTAGTTTATTGAGTATCTGCGTGTTTATGTAATATCTAATAGCCACAGTTCTCGCGTCTTCGTTTGCGTCGGAAAGGAAACCGATTTTGCAACACATTACAAGTTCCTAATCAGTGGAAAATTATTTAGTTTCACCTGAGTGCTTCGGTAGTTAGGTTTTTGAATCTCTGCGTATTAAACTTATTATACACAATTCCTGCGGTTTCGTTAGGGTCTACAGTAGAGTTTCGCAGGTCTTTGCTATGGACAGGGACTGCGATTGTTGTGTGCGGATGCGAGCCGAGTTGGTGACACTTCGCTCTCAGTTTCAGGCTGTGATGGCTTCAGTTACACATCTGGAGGCTGCAGTGGATGGGCACCACTGCTGTGGGCCGGCTGTGGCGATCCAACGGACGTCCAGCACATCCGAGTCCTCCGGTCGGTCCTCACCGGTGGCCAACCCAGTTACTGCTCGCTCTGAGCAACCCATCACCGGTGGTCGAGTGGGAGGTCGCCCCGGGGCGAAGCAGGCGGCGAAAGACCTCCCAGGCGGCCGCACGTAAGGCCTCCCCGGTTTGTCTGACAAACAGGTTCCAGGCGCTGTATGTGGCTGACACTGTCGCCGAGCCAAATGCTGTCGCCTGTCCTGTTTCAGAGGAAACCTCTCAGCCAGCAAGATCCGGACAACCACAGAGGGTGGGATTAGTGATAGTTGGGAGCTCCAACGTTAGGTTAGTTATGGGGCCCTTACGGACATGGCTGCCAAGAAGGGAAAGAAAACTAATGTGCACTCCGTGTGCATACTGGGTGGAGTCATTCCAGATGTGGAACCAGTGCTCCCGCATGCCATGAAAAGCACAGGATGCAGCCAACTGCAGGTGGTAGCTCACGTCGGTACAAATGATGTGTATCACTTTGGATCAGAAGAGATTCTCTCTGGTTTCGAGCAGCTAACAGAAGTGGTAAAGGCTGCCAGTCTTGCTTGCAAGATGAAAGCAGAGCTGACCATTTGCAGCATAGCCGACAGGACCGATTGCGGACCTCTGATGCCGAGCAGAGTGTAGGGTCTGAATCAGAGGCTCTGGCAGTTCTGCGACCGTGTAGGTTGCAGATTCCTCGACTTGCGCCAAAGGGTGGTTGGGTTTCGGGTTCCGCTAAATAGGTCAGGTGCCCACTACACGCAGGATGCGGCTACACGGGTAGCAGGGGCTGTGTGGCGTGGACTGGGCGGTTTCTTAGGTTAGAGAGTCTCGGGAAAACACAAGAAGGGCTTCAGTCACAAGGGTGCAGGTCGAACACGGGAAGAACATAGATACAGGAACCATAGTTATAACAGTTGTAAATTGTCGTATCTATGTTGGGAAAGTACCACAGCTCCAAGCTCTAATAGAAAGCACTGAGCCGGCCGTAGTGGCCGTGCGGTTCTAGACGCTACAGTCTGGAACCGAGCGACCGCTACGGTCGCAGGTTCAAATCCTGCCTCGGGAATGGATGTGTGTGATGTCCTTAGGTTAGTCAGATTTAATTAGTTCTAAGTTCTAGGCGACTGATGACCTCAGAAGTTGAGTCGCATAGTGCTCGGAGCCATTTCAACCATTTGAACCAAAGCACTGATGCTAAAGTCGTTATAGGCACTGAAAGCTGCCTAAAGCCGGAGATAACCTTAGCCGAAATTTTTGCGAAGAACCTAACGGTGTGACGAAAGCATAGGTTAAACACGGTTGGCGGTGGCGTGTTGGTTGCTGTTAGAAGTAGTTTATCTTGTTGCGAAATTGAAGTAGATGCTTCCTGTGAGTTAGTATGGGCAGAGGTCATTGTTGGCAACAGGAATAAAATAATGACTGGATCCTTTTACAGACCTCCCAATTCAGATGATACAATTGCTGAAAGTTTAAAAAAAAAACAACTTGAGTTTGGTTTCAAACACGTACCCGACTCATACGATTATAGTTGGTGGTGACTTTAATTTACCCTCGATATGTTGGCGAAAATACATGTTTAATGCCGGAGGTACGGATAAAATATCATCCGAATTGTGATAAACGCGTTTTCTGAAAATTATTTTGTGCAGGTAGTTCATGAGCCCACGCGAATAGTAAACGGTTGTGAAAACACACTTGAGCTCTTAGCAACAAATAATCCTGAGTTAATAACGAGCATCAAAACGGATACAGGGAATAGTGAACACAGGGTTGTCGTAGCGAGATTGAATATTGTCACCCCCAAATCCTCCAAAAAATAAACGAAAAATATACCTATACAAAAATGCAGATAACAATCCACTTTACGCCTTCCGGAGAGACAATCTTCACTCCTTGCAAATTAATAATATAAGTGTAGACCAGATGTGCCTTGAATTCAAAGAAATAGTATCGACAGCAATTGAGAGATTTATACCAAATAAATTAACAAACGGCGGAGCTTGGTACACAAAACGGGTCAGAAGATCTTTTACAAAGCTCGAAATGTAGCGCGGGCTTCAATGCGAGATGCGTATAACAGTTTCCACAACGAAACTTTGTCCCCAACCTGGCAGAAAATCCAAAGAGATTCTGGTCATATGTGAAGTATGTTAGCGCCAAGAAACAATCAATGCCTTCTCTTCGCCATAGCAATGGTGATACTATCGAAGCATTAGCTCCATACTTAACAATCATATACAACAGTTCGCTCGACGAAAGAGTCGTATCGGAAGACTGGAAAGTAGCACAGGTCACACCAATTTTCAGGAAAGGTAGTAGGAGCAATCCACATAACTATAGGCCCATATCTTTAACGTTGATATGCAGCAGGATTCTGGAACATATATTGTGTTCGAACATCATGAATTACCTCGGAGAAAACGGTCTATTGACACACAGTCAACATGGGTTTAGAAAACACCGTTCTTGTGAAACACAACTAGCTCCTCATCCGTATGAAGTTTCGAGTGTTATTGACAAGGGATTTCAGATCGATTCCGTATTTCTGGATTTCCGGAAGGCTTTTGACACTGTATCACACAGGTGGGTTGCAGTGAAATAGCGTGCTTATGGAATATCGTCTCAGTTATGTAACTGGATTTGTGATTTCCAGTCAGAGAGGTCACAGTTCGTAGTAATTGACGGAAAGTCATCGAGTAAAACAGAAGTGATTTCTGGCGTTCCCCAAGGTAGTGTTATAGGCCCTTTGCTGTTCCTTATCTATACAAACGATTTGGGAGACAATCTGAGCAGCCGTCTTAGGTTGTTTTCAGATGAGTAATAAAGTCATCAGAAGATCAAAACAAACTGCAAAACGATTTAGAAATGATATCTGAACGGTGCGAAAAGTGGCAGTTGACTCTAAATAACGTAAAATGTGAGATCATCCACATGAATGTTAAAAGGAATTCGTTAAACTTGAGTTAAGCGATAAATCAGTCAAATCTAAGGGCCGTAAATATCAAGGAATTACAATACGAACAACTTAAATTCGAAGGAACACACAGAAAATGTTGTGGGGAAGGCTAACAAAAGATTGCGTTTTATTGGCAGAACACTTTGAAAAAGTAACAGACCTACTAAGGAGACTGCCTACACTTCGCTTGTCCGCCCTCTTTTGGAATACTGCTGCACGGTGTGGGATCCTTACCAGATAGGACTGACGGAGTACATCGGAAAAGTTCATAGAAAGGCAGCACGCTTTGTATTATCGCGAAATATGGGAGCGTGTGTCACAGAAATGATACAGGATTTGGGCCGGACATCATTAAAAGAAAGGCGTTTTTCGTTGCGATGGAATCTTCTCATGGAATTCCAATCACCAACTTTCTCCTCCGAATGCGAAGACATTTTGTTGACACCGACCTACATAGGGAGAAACGATCACCATGATAAAATAAGGGAAATCAGAGCTCATATGGAAAGATATAGGTGCTCGTTCTTTCCGTGCGCTCTACGAGATTCGTGTAATAGAAAATTGTGAAGGTGATTCGATGAACCCTCTGCCAGGCACATAAATGTGATTTGCAGAGTATGCATGTAGATGAAGCGACCATAACTACTAAGACACGACACTCGTAATCTACAACCTTCCACCACTGTCCTCACCTATAACTCCTACATCAGTCTCACCCAGACTTATGCTAGTATTTCCTGGATCTCCACATCTGCTTCATTCTACCAATCGCTTGAAAACCTTGAAAGACATGTACAGTGGCACGGTTTCGCATCTGCCAAACCTCTCTCTAGGTCCTATACCAACTCATTATTTTCCCATAGTTATCTCACTCCTCAGAGCACCTTCACACTCAATATATTAATCGGTAATATCAGCTCCAGCACCCAATACACTGTCCACTAATCACCAACCCAGATTCCCCGCTCTGCCACTACACTCATCTCTCTTACACGCAGATTCATGCCTTTTCCAACACCTCCAGCACTAAGTCAATCATCTTCTACCTGAAATTCAGCTACCTACCACCGGAAATTTAACCACTTCTTATTACATGACAATAAAACTCATTCTAAGATATATCTTATTTGTAGTCCTTCACAACACTCGACTTCACTTAATGCATAGTTTTATCCCTCTTCCATCCTCCTCTCTTAGTAACTGTTGGCTACTCTATGCAGTTCAACGTGGACCCATTGAAACAGAGTGCGCGCAAAATAAAGTGACCAGCAACTGTGCAGTCGGCAGGTCAAGTGTGGGGAGAGCAGTAGTGGGGGCAGTTGCGGGCATGCAGTGTAGGTGAAATGCCGAGTGCTGGAGAAGTGTCGCTCTAAGCTGAAGCCTACACTCACATTTTTTGCAAATATTAAGTGGAGGCTATCCACGCTCACAGTTCCATGGCAACCATCAAAAAACATCTACTGTCACCTCTTCTTCGGTTACTATCAAAAAACAATTCCGCTGAAAATGCAATAAAATCAGTGATTTATTTTCGCCTCACTTGCTAATCATTTTTAACTTTCACAGAAGCGCAGTTAGTGGTGAATTTTTAGTAAAACCTACATTTATTTCGTTGACATTTAAAAAATTATTTTTTTTGCCAAAATACAGCGGAGTTTACTTAATGTCACCTTATTTATGTAATTGTGCAATCGCAGTTGCGAGAGAATTTCGGAACAGTGGTTTATGAAAGTTATTACGTGAGGAACAGAGGACAAATAGCATCAATAGCTAATGAAAAAGCACATTTTTGGTACAAAAATAGACGTGTAGTGTCTTTACTTTTTTTTTTAGTCATCACTCTTCTGCTTAGTTTGATGCAGTACGCCACGAGTTTCTCTTCCGTGCCAACCTCTTCATCTCAGAGCAGCACTTGCAATTTATGTTCTCAGTCACGCATATTTGCTGGATGTATTCCAAACTCTGTTTTCATTTACAGTTTTTACTCTCTATAGCTCCCACTAGTACCATGGAAGTTACTCTGATTTCTTAACAGATGTCCTACCATCCTGTCCTTTCATCTTCTCAGAGTTTTCCATATTCTTGTTTCGTGGTCGATTATGTGGAGAACATCCTCATTCATTACCTTTTCAGTTCACGTAATTTTCAACAGTCTTCTGTAACAGCACATCTGAAATGCTTCGATTCTCTTCTTCTCTGGTTTTCCCACAAGCCTTATTTCACTACCATATAACGCTGTGACCCAAACGTATATTCTCAGAAATTTCAAGGCCTATGTTTGTTACCAGTAGGATTTTCACAGCCAGGAATGCCCGTTTTACCAGTGCTACTCTGCCTTCATGTCTTACTTGCTCTGTCCGTCATAGGTTACCATGCTCTCTAGGTAGCAGAATTCCCTAACTTCACCTTGGTTTATTCTGATTTCTGCTACTTCTCATTACTTTCGTCTTTCTTCGATTTACTCTCAGTCCATGTTCTGTACGCATTAGGCCGTTCATTCTATTCAGCAAATCATGTAATTCTTCTTCACTTACACTGAAGATAGCTCTCTCATCAGCGAATCTCATCATTGATATCCTTTCACCATGAATTTACTGCACCCTTGGACCTTTCTTATACTTCCGTAGTTGGCTTCTTCGATGTATAGACTGAACGGTAGAGGCGAAATATTGCGTCCCTGTCTTAGACCCTTTGTAATCCGAGCATTTCGTTGTTGATCGTCCACTCGTATTATTCCCTCTGGGCTCTTGTACATACTGTATATCACCCGTCTTCCCCTATTGGTTACCGTTATATTTTCAGAATTTCGAACGTCTTGCAACATTTTACATTGTCGAACGCTTTTTTCAGGCCGAAAAATCCTATGAACATGTCTTGATTTTCTTCAGTCTTGCTTCCATTACCAATGGCAACATCAGAATTGCCTCTCTCGTGCCTTTACCTTACCCAACGCCAAATCTATCGTCATCTAACACATCATCAGTTTTATTTTCCATTCTTCTGTGTGTCATTCTTGTCAGCAACTTGGATGCATGAGCGGCTAAGCCTGTTGAGCGATAATTCTCGCGCTTATCGGCAATCTTCGAAATTGTGTGGATGATGTTTTTTCCGAAAGTGTGGTGGTATATCGCCAGACTCACACACACTACTCGGCAAGGCAAATAGTCGTTTTGTTGCCACTTTCCCCAATGTTTTTAGATATTCTGACGAATGTTATCTGTCCCTTCTGCCTTATTCGATCGCAAGGCTTCCAGATCTCTTTTGAATTCTGATTTTTATACTGGATCCCTTATCCCTTTTATTCTTGTTTCTTCTTGTGTCACGTTATCATACAAGAATTCCCCCTCATAGAGGCCTTCAGCGTATTCTTTCCACCTATCCGCTCTCTCCTCTGGATTTAATAGTGGAATTCCTGTTGCACTCTTAATGTTACCACCCTTACTGTTAATATCACGGAAGGTTGTTTTGACTTTCCCATATGCTGAGACAGTCCTTCCGACAATCATTTCTTCTCGATTTCTTCACATTTTTTCTGCAGCCGTTTCGGCTTAGCTTACCTGCTCTTCCTGTTTATTTCAATACTAAGTGACTTGTATTCCTGTATTCCTGAGTTCCCCTGAACATTTTTGTACTTCTATCCTACATCAGCTGCGGTATTTCTACTGATACCCACGATTTCTTCGCAGTTACCTTCTTTATACCCATGTTTTTGTTTCCAAAATCTGTGATTCCCCGTTTTACAGATGTCCATTCCTCTTCAACTGATCTACCAAGTGAGCTATTCCTTATCGCAATACCTATAGCTTCAGAGAACTTCAAGCTTATCTCTTCATTCCTTAGAACTTCCGTATCCCATTTCTCTGCACATTAATTCTTCCTGACTCTTGAGCTTCAGCCTTCTCTTCATCAGTACCAAATTGTGGTTTGAGTCTATATCTGATGCTTGGTACACGTTACAATCTAGCATCTGACGTTGGAATCTCTGACTGACCCCGACTCACTGAAATGCTCCCGTATTACCAGGCTTTTTCCAAGTATCCCTCCTCCACTTGTGATTCTTGAACAGTGTATTCGCTATTGCTAGCTGGACTTTATTGCAGAACTCAATTAGTCTTTGTCATCTCTCTTTCCCAGTACAGAGCCTTTATTTTTCCACAAGTCTTTCTTGTACTCCTTACCCTACAACTTCTTTCCAATCTCCCATGACTATTAGATTTTCATCTCCCTTTACATACTGAATTATCCGCTCAGTATCCTCATATACTTTGTCTATTCACCTACGACTTGTGACGTCGGCATGTATACTTTAATTATTGTTGACGCTATTGGTTCGCTGTCAGTCCTGATGAGAACAGCTACGCCACTGAACTGTTGACAGTAACTCATCCTCTGCCCTACCTTTATATTCATAACGAATGCTACTCTCGTTATACCCTTTTCCGCTGCTATTAATAATACCTTATCTGACCAGAAATCCCCTTTCTCCTTTCCTCTTCAATACACTGACCTCCACTATTTCTAGTTTGAGCCTTTACGTTCCCCTTTTCAAATTTTCTAGCTTCCCTACCACGTTTAAACTTCTGACATTCCACCCTCCTACTCCTAGAACGTTACCTTTTAGTTGGTTATTCCATCTTTGTCTCGTGGTCATCCCCCCCCCACCCCCCCTCCTCTTTGCACTCCCTTTCCGGAGATCCGAGTGGTGGAAAGGTCCGGAATCTTTTGTCAATGTAAAGATCATGATGACAGTTTTTGCAATTACAGGTCACATGTGCTGCGGATAGACATTGTATCTTTAATGCATTGGTTTCCATTGCTTTCTACATCCTCATGCCGATGATCATTGCTGATTCTTCCGCCCTTAGATTCCAATCCCAAGGCGCATGGACTTTA
The DNA here is from genome assembly GCF_021461395.2 of Schistocerca americana. Lineage (NCBI taxonomy): Eukaryota > Metazoa > Arthropoda > Insecta > Orthoptera > Acrididae > Schistocerca > Schistocerca americana. The sequence continues at coordinate 536,813,175 of NC_060124.1, forward strand.
CTTAACCTGTATCCGCTGCCCTGCCCTGTATGACAAAATGAAAGTGACTTCTTATCGCAGAAGTCTTCGGTCGCGTTGTCGATGATTTTTATTCAAAATTTATGCTATGGCAGGATTCAAACCCGATCACTAATCAAACACGTTTACAATTTCAATATATTAGCTAAATATGATACCCAGTGAACCGTGGTACTACTCAATTCTTAAGAAAGTCAAAAATTATAATCTCACCACAGTTATTTAAAGGACATAGGAAGCCCGGTATCACTAGTGATGGACAAGCTTGTGTTTGTTTTGCAATTTTAATTTGACTCAAAACAGACTTTATAATAAACTTCAATTCGGACATTTGCCCTCTTACTGATGCAAAATACAAATCTTCACTTTAATTGAATTACACAAAATCATAGATAGTAGGCACGGTGAAATAATCAATCATAAAAAATCGTTCTTATTTAACCATATCTCAAAAGACTAGTAGCACTATACACTTCCAACCCAAAGTTACACAGCCTCAAAATACCACAACTTCATTTAAAAAAATCTTAAAGCTTAATAAAACTGAACTGCCCACATAAAGGCCCACAGCGAAACATGCTTATACTAAAAATGCAAAGTGGGCCAACCAAGGTCGCAAAACTGGCACACAGGAAAAATAACAAGTTGCACATTAATTAAAGATACACAAATTACTAACATAAGTGTTAAATAAGAATGGCTACTAATAACTCAACCAGTAAAATGACTTACTTAACAAAGTGGCCTCACTTAACTAACGGACATGATGACTCAGAATGATTCCCCTAATTGCACTTAACGTTAGAGAACAGCGTTAAGGCCCTTAGCAGGATTTGGAAGCAATAACGCCACGGCCGGCAGGCTCGTGCACAGGTTCACTAGCAGGCGGTATATATTTATATATAGTCCTACCGGCCTCACAATGAGCGGTCCTGACAAGAATCCATAACCGCACCGACGCCAGGAAACGAGCAGACTTAACAAATAGCCTGCAGCACAAATAGATTGCAATGAAAAGAAGGTCAAATCACAGCCACACTGGAATATATAATAAGCATGCCCCCAAATTCTTATGGAGCAATGCTCTAACAGTACCCGTCTCCCAGTAAATTAGAAGGAAACTTAGAGAGCACTTGCTGTTGCCTTAAGGCACTTTCAACATTAAATAAACATACCAAATCCTGTCGTGACAAACGATTAAACCATTAACTCTATGGGGTGCCGGGCGCGTACACAACCGCAACCAGATCCAAAGCGGTCAATATGTCTTAAAACAAAATCTGCGTGAAAACCACTTAAAACACACATTCCACAGATGATGAGAAACGAAATGAGGAACATCAGCCTCCTTAAAATAGCCACTGTGGAACCAAGTTCAGAACCATCTGCGGCAGCTACCCATGCCACAATAAGTTTCAATAACCTTCTTAGTTACACACAGAATAAAAGTTATACGTAACTTGGAGCTTGCAAATTACGAACTGGGAAGCTGTTCAGCGTGAGACGTCGAACTCACCACAATTTTGCACGTCAAGGCGCTCAGTGATCGGCACCGTACATCCGATACGACAAAAGACAAGGGCGGCGACCACGGCGAGGCCCATGCACCACGGTTAGGGACGCCGCCTGTTTTCAACACAAGTTGACTCGTTGAACGTCGATCGGAGACTCTCTCGTCACACGTTCACCCGGAAAACCCGCCAGGGGGGAGCAGTCAAAGATAGCAAGACAGCCGAATATCGATATCAGAGATGCAAATAGAACACCCTACCGCCAATTGCCACAGCTCACTCAGCAACGTACAGGGTCCGGCATAAAAAACTCCCCGATTACAAAGTAACGTGCAGCGGACAGTAGAAGGAGCAGAGTGGTGGGGGGCGCGTCGTTAAGTAGCTGCCTACGTGCCGTTTTCAGTGTACGCCATGGCGTGGTCTGGTGAACATCGTACCTTCGTAGTGGAAGATTTTATTCAAAATGGCGAATCGCCTATTAATACTCAACGTGCTTTTCGCGTTCGCTTTGCGCTCGGACGACGGGACCCTGTTCCCGATAAGAAAACCATTTATTCTTGGGTTGCTAACTTTCGTGAGACAGGTTCCGCATTAAAAAGGAAACCACCTGGACGACCACGGACTGCAACAGGCCCCGGAAATGTTGATGCAGTTGGAGCTTCAGTTCAACAATCTCCTCGACGATCCGCTAAAAACCATGCGGCAGCATTACGGATATCTGATCGAAGTGTGAGAAGAATCTTGCATCGAGATCTTAAAATGCATCCTTACAAAATTGTAACTACGCAGGAACTGAGTGAACGAGACTGTGGTGTCCGTGTAAGTTTGTGCCAAGACCTTCTTCGGAACATTCGTCCCAACGATATTGTGATTTTTTCTGATGAAGCACACTTTCACCTTGCCAGAACAGTGAACAGCCAAAATTGCAGGTACTGGTGTGAACACAATCCCCAAGAACTTCATCAACGACCACTTCATAGCCCTAAAGTAACAGTATGGTGTGCTGTTTACAATTCCGGAGTGATCGGTCCTTACTTTTTCGAAGAAAATGACAGGAATTTAACCGTCAACAGTGAACGCTGTTGTGCCATGCTCCGCGACTTTCTCCACCCGCAACTAAGGGAGCTTTTTGGTGAAATAGAGAACGTGTGGTTCCAGCAAGATGGTGCTACAGCCCACACAGCGCGGCAGTCACTGGCATTGGTGAAGGAAATGTTTCCTGGACATGTGATCTCGTTGCGTGGAGACATTGGCTGGCCCCCACGATCGCCGGACTTAACGCCCTGTGATTTCTTTCTTTGGGGCTATTTAAAAGCAAAAGTTTATGAACAACGTCCACAATCTTTACGAGCCCTGAAAGAAGCAATTACACAAGAGGTTGAAGCTATTCCACCTGAAATGACTCAAAGAGTAATGAATAACTTCAGGGAAAGACTCAAACAGTGTGTCGACAGTGCAGGAAGCCATTTAAGGGATGTTTTATTTAAAAAGTAAGACCATAAGAGTATTTTCTAAAATGGCATAATATGTACTTTTATTTAGTATAAATAAAATTGTTCTACCTTATTTGGTTTTGTTTTTTATTAGCTTTCCTTAAAGGGGAGGTTTTTCTGTATCACGCACCAGCGCAAAATCATAGCGATCACTACTTTTCATTGCAAACTTTCTCCAATTTCGCACTGTCTTACTTCAATGAAAATATCACAGTAACTATGACCATTAACGAAATAATGGGCACGTCATCATGAACCTGACATGTGAAGCTGTAAGTTAAACAAAAATATTTTTTATTTTACCAGATAGTTTCTGTAAGATCGTTTGAGAAAGACTGCACGGCATTCGCATCGATTCTGTCAGCACAGCGCGTCCCTAACCGGACGAAAGTGGACAAATAACATCGACATCCTCTTCGGAACATACGAACGAATTCGTTATTCAGTTTGGTCGAAAACTGGTCACTGCGCATCAGCATCGGCCACAGTATCCTACATTTCATTTCCGCAATGAACACGACCATTTACAAGCACCACCAGCGATATCAAAACCATCATCTCTGATTAAATTTTTTCTTCGCGTATGTGTAAATAGTATTTGGTTGACTTGATTGTTAAACAGTTTCTTCTCTAATGAGTTATCATCAGAACTGAAAATCAAGAAAAGACAGAAATGCCACATTACTACACGCATCCAAAAAAGTTTTGCATCACCCCAGTTACTGGAACTCCTGAAGCTATACGTTAACTGTGGATATTGTATCACCACAGACGCAGTGCCTTTGACTGTTCAGAGATGTCACCAACCCCCCCCCCCCCCCCCCGAAGATGTAAATAACCATGCAAGAGCAGCGTCTATTAGACAGAGGGGTCTGACAGCCGATCAGTTCCAGTCATTCTACCAGGAAGGAGGTAGCCAGCTCGTGTTGTCTATAGTTCAACCATGCCTAGACGGTCAATACCGCGATTCGATCGGGTCCACATTGTTACTTCGTGCCAGGAAAGGCTCTCAACAAGAGAAGTGTCCAGGCGTCTCGGAGTGAACCAAAGCGATGTTGCTCGGACATGGAGGAGATGCAGAGAGACAGGAACTGTCGATGGCATGCGTCACTCAGGCCGCCCAAGGGCTACTACTGCAGTGGATGACTGCTACCTGCGGATTATGTCTCGGTGGAACCCTGACAGCAACGCCACCATGTTGAATAATGCTTTTCGTGCAGCCGCAGGACGTCGTGTTACGACTCAAACTGTGCGCAATAGGCTGCATGATGTGCAACTTGACTCCCGACGTCCTTGGCGAGGTCCTCCTTTGCAACCACGACACCACGCAGCGCGGTACAGATGGGCCCAACAATATGCCGAATGGAACGCTCAGGATTGGCATCACGTTCTCTTCACTGATGAGTGTCGCTTATGATTTCAACCGAACAATCGTTGGAGACATGTTTGGAGGCAATACGGTCAGGCTGAACGCCTTAGACGCACTGTCCAGCGAGTGCAGCAAGTTGGAGGTTCCCTGCTGTTTTGGGGTGGCATTATGTGGGCCTGGCGTACGTCGCTGGTGGTCATGGAAGGTGCCGTAACGGCTGTACAATACGTGAATGCCATCCTCCAGCCGATAGTGCAACCATATCGGCAGCATACTGGCGAGGCATTCGTCTTCCTGGACGACAATTCGCGCCCCCACCGTGCACATCTTGTGAATGACTTCCTTCAAAATAACGAAATCGCTCGACTAGAGTGGCAGGCAAGTTCTCCAGACATGAAGCCTATGGAAAATGCCTGGGATAGATTGAAAAGGGCTGTTTATGGACGACGTGACCCACCGACCACTCAGAGGGATCTATGCCGAATCGCCGTTGAGGAGTGGGACAATCTGGACCAACAGTGCCTTGAGGAACTTGTGGGTAGTATGCCATGACTAATACAGGTATGCATCAATGCAAGAGGACGTGCTACTGGGTATTAGAGGTACCGGTATTTACAGCAATCTGGACCATCACCTCTGAAGGTCTCGCTGTATGGTGGTACAACATGCAATGTATGGTTTTCATGAGCAAATAAAAGGCGGAAATGAGGTTTATGTTGATATCTATTCCAATTTTTTGTACAGGTTCTGGAACTCTCGGAACCAAGGTGTTGCAAAACTTTTTTTGATCAGTGTGTTAAATCTGAAGTCACAAAAATATTAAGAAAAGCAAGTCAAAAGCAACACATCCAGTTGTTATTTTATGTTTAAAGTAAAATTTGAATTTTTTTATCTTTCAGAATTTTTACTTTTGATGGTGATTCAATAGAGTCGAAATGGGTTAACTGCTAAATAACCATATGCGGTCAAAACGTTTGTAACTTTTTTCTGGCAGATTAAAAGTGTGCCTGCAAAAAACTCGAACCTGGGTTCTTTCCCTTTGGGGGGGCAAATGCTCTGCTGTCTAAGCTATCCAAGCACGACTCGCTACCCGTCCTCAGAGCCCTACTTCCGGCAGTGCCGCATCTCCTACCTTCAAAGCACCACCACACAAATCTCCTGCTTACCTTGAGGGACTAGGACTCTTGGAAGAAAGGATATAGCCAGAGAGTATGGGATTGTTTCCAACGCGAGTTTTCACTTTCTAGTGGAATGGGCCGCTGATTGAAACACCGTAACATATGAAAACTGTGTGCCAGACCGGGACTCGAACTCTGCGTGGGTCGTCAATGGCCCTTGCATGGCTCAGTCGGTAAGAAGGCAGAGAGAGGTTCTTAGTTCGACTGCCAGTATGGTATACAGTTTCAGTGTAGCAGGCAGATTCAAATAAAAGCACTCTTTTCTGCAGAGTCAAAACTCACTCTAGGACACGATTGTGAATAGAAGAATGTACACTCACGGAAAAAAAAATCAAAACACCAAGAAGCAGTCGTGCGACATAAGTGAAAGTTGGTAGCCGTATTTCTACACTGAAGAGCCAAAAAAACTGGTACACCTGCCGAATATCGAATAGGGGCCCGCGAGTCGCAGAAGTGCGACAACAAGACCTGGCATGGTCTTGACTAACGTCTGGCGTAGTGCAGGAGGGAATTGACACAATGAATCCTGCAGGGCTGTCCATAAACCCGTAAGAGTACGACGGGGTGGAGATCTCTTCTGAACACCACACTGAAAGGCATTCCAGACGTGCTCAAAGATGTTATTGATTGGGGAGTTTGGTGGCCAGCGGGAATGTTTAAACTGAGAATAGAGTTCCTGAAGCAACTCTGTAGCTATTCAGGCCATATGGGATGTCGTATTGTCCTGCTTCAATTGTCCAAGTTCGTCCAAATGCACAATGGACGTGAGTGGATGCAGGTGATCAGAGACGATGCCTACGCAATTAACACCTGCCAGAGTCTATCTAGACGTATCAGGGGTCGCATATCACTCCAACTGCGCACACCCCACACCACTACAGAGCCTCCACCACCTTGATCAGTCCCCTGCTGACATGAAGGGTCCGTGGATCCATGACGTTGTCTCCATACCTCCACACGTCCATCAGCTCTGTATAATTTTAAACGAGACTGGTCGGGCAAGGGAACAAGTTTCCAGTCATCAACAGTCCAATGTCGGTGTTGACGAGCCCAGGAAAGGAGTAAAGATTTGTGTCGTGAAGTCATCAAGGTTATAGGAGTGGGCCTTCGGCTCCGAAAGCCCATATGGATGATGTTTCGTTGTCTGGCTTGCGCATTCACGCTTGTTCATGGCCCAGCGTTTAAATATGCAGCAATGTACGGAAGGATTGCATTTCTGTCACGTTGAACGATTCTCTTCAGTCGTCGCTGGTCCCATTCTTGCAGGATCTTTCTTCGGCCGCAGCGAGTTCCGAGATTTGATGTTTTACCGGATTCTTGATATCCACGGTACACTCCTGAGATGGTCGTACAGGAAAATCCCCACTTCATCGATACTTCGGAGATGCTATGTCCCATCGCTCATACGCCGACTATAACCCCATGTTCCAGCTCACTTAAATCTGGATAACCTGCCATTGTAGCAGCAGCAACCCATCTAGCAACTATATAGGCGTTGCCGACCGCAGTTACGTATTCTGCCTGTTTACATATGTCTATATTTGAATACGCATGCCTTACCAGTTTGTTTGGCGCTTCAGTGTACATCTGAAGGATGATGTCTGTTCATATTTCACGTCAGTCGCATAGAAATCGCGGTAGAAGTGCCAGTGAGGTTGCAAAACAGATTTGCTTTAAATACCACGCTATAAAGTTTGTGAGCGATAGTTACCTTTGAGATTAGAATTGGAGAGTTGATGTTAGTCAATAATGCCTTCAAGGCGACAAAGACGACAATATAAACGCCGCACTTAGTCTGATCAAGGTCGTGTACTAGAGCTACGAGAAGCTGAATGTTCCTTCCGCGCTACTGAAGAAAGACTTGACAGGAATATAGCCACTGTACATGATTGCTGGCAGCGGTGGTCACAAGAATATACCGTCGCAACAAAACCAGGCTCCGGACGGCCACGTGGTACAACCGAGAGGGAAGACCATCGTGCTCGGTGTGTGTCTGTGGCACTGCATCTCCAGCAGCTGACACCACAGTGTCAAAACGAACTGTTACAAATCATTTTTAAATCAACACACCGCAATTTGACTGTATTGTTGTTTCTTTAATTGCGACCAAGGTTTCGGCCTTTAATGCCATTTTGCTGATTGTGTTATTAACATATTTAGTGATCTTTTTGCAAGAAGATAATTTTACATCTGGCATTTCGTTGGGAGCGAATATTTTTCTTAATTTATGGTCAGTTTTGAGTCTGATGTCCCGCATCATATGTTGATGATATAAACATAAACACTTGAAAATGGCATAATAGGCCGAAACCTGGGTCGAAATTACATAAACAACAATACAGTTTAATGAAGATAAACTCATTTAAAAGTTATTGTATGACTGTCGTTGTGCAACATTAAAAACTGTTTGTTACAAATCACTTACTTCAATGGCAGCTCCAAACCAGACGATCTGTACCGTGCATTCCAGTGACCCCAAACCACTGCCATTTGCGACTTCAGTGGTATTAAACGAGAGCACATTGGGGGGCAGGGCGGAGGTCTGTTGTTTTCTCTGATAATAGCTGGTTCGGCCTCGGTGCCAGTGAAGGCCGTGTTTGTTAGAAAGAGGCCAGATGAGGAACTGCAGCCAGCCTGTCTTTGTGCTAGATACACTGGATCCACACCGCGATTTACGGTTTGGACTGTGATTTCCTATGCCAATAGGAGCACTCTCGTCATTATCCTACGCACCCTGACTGCAAATTTGTACGTCATTCGGTGATTCGACCTGCTGTGTTGCCATCAAGGAACAGAATTTCAGGTAGTACTGGTTCAAATGGCTCTGAGCACTATGGGACTTAATATCTGAGGTCATCAGTCCCCTAGAACTTAGAACTACTTAAACCTAACTAACCTAAAGACATCACACACATCCACGCCCGAGGCAGGATTCGAACCTGCGACCGTAGCAGTCGCGCGGTTCCGGACTGAAGCGCCTAGAACCGCTCGGCCACCACGGCCGGCTCTGGTAGTGTTTTCCAACAGGATAACGCTCTCCCACATATCGCTGTTGTAACCCAGCATGCTCTACAGAGTGTCGAGATGGTCGCTTAGCCTGCTGGAACATCAGGTCTGTCTCCAGTCGAGCACATAGAGGACAACATCTGACGACAACTCCACCAGCGTGATTCACATATCAGCGTTAACAGTCCCAGTACTAGCAGACGAAGTGCAACAAGCATGGAACTCCGTCCCAAAAACAGACGTCCAGCGTCTGCACCCCTCCGTTTAACATTCAGGCTGTTACACCGGCTATTAATGTGTCACTAATTTACATTTTCAGTGGTTTATTTTATGCTGTTAACTTGCAGTGTTGTTGTTGTTGTTGTTGTGGTCTTCAGTCCAGAGACTGGTTTGATTCAGCTCTCCATGCTACTCTACCCTGTGCAAGCTTCTTCATCTCCCAGTACCTACTGTAACCTACATCCATCTGAATATGTTTAGTGTATTCATCTCTTGGTCTCCCTCTACGATTTTTACCCTCCACGCTGCCCTCAAATGCTAAATTTGTGATCCCTTGATGCCTCAGAATAAATCCTACCAACCGATCCCATCTTCTAGTCAAGTTGTGCCACAAATGTCTCTTCTCTCCAATTCTATTCAATACCTCCTCACTAGTTATGTGATATACCTATCTAATCTTCAGCATTCTTCTGTAGCACCACATTTCGAAAGCTTCTATTCTCTTCTTGTCCAAACTATTTATCGTCCAAGTTCCACTTCCATACATCGCTATACTCCATACAAATACTTTCGGAAACGACTTCCTGACATTTAAGTCTATACTCGATGTTAACAAATTTCTCTTCTTCAGAAACGCTTTCGTTGCCATTGCCAGTCTACATTGTATATCCTCTCGATTTCGACCATCATCAGTTATTTTGCTCCCCAAATAGCAAAACTCATTTACTACTTTAAGCGTTTCATTTCCTAATCTAATTCCCGGAGCATCGCCCGATTTAATTCGACTACATTCCATTATCCTCGTTTTGCTTTTGTTGATATTCATCTTATATCCTCCTTTCAAGACACTGTCCATTTCGTTCAGCTGCTCTTCCAGGTTGCTCTTGCAGTGTTTATCACTTAAATACGTTACCTATACAGAGACATTCCACAATTTCACTACTCTACATTAATTATTTTTTTGTGTTACATTCTGTCAGTGTATGTCACGTAGAGCGCATCGTTCTGCCTGACAATGTGAAATTTAGTGGTGTATCTTAACGAAAATCTTGTACTTTTAAAAATAGGATTTTTTAAATCTGTTTTAAGTCACTAAAATTTTTATTAAACATCTAAAGCTTTTGCGTCAAGGGTTGTTGGTTGGTTAGTAGGGGGGGGGGGGGAGGAGGGGGCCAAACAGGTAATCGGTCCCACATGAAGAGTGGTTTTAGTCTCTGTGATCCTGATTGCTCGTGGGGAATCGAAATTTAAGAAAATAGGAAACTTTGTATTTATTGTCGCTGCTATGAGTGTGCTTTCGAATTAAGATTCTGCATAATTTATTAGCTACACGATTATGATTTATTTACCATTCAAGACAATTCGTCTCAATCGTCTCTAGACCGACCCTTTCATTTCTGTTGCATTGCAGGTGATGACCGCGGAAGCCACCACCGTGCTGCCTGCTTGGCTGGACAAGCAGTTCGCGGAGACTTCGCTGAAGGAGAGCGACGCGTCCAGAGACTTGAAGGTCACCTCGGTCGCTGTGCAGAGGGCGACGGCTATAGGCGACAACTACCTCAGCGACGTCTACCGCATGACCGTCGAGCTGGAGCGCAACGCCAGTCCCTATGGCAGCTCCCTGTCGCTGATCATCAAGTGCCTCCCGACGGGAGAGGTGATGCAGAAGTTGGTGCAGGAGATACAAGCCTTCGAGCACGAGACTCGCATGTTCTGCGAGACCATTCCCGCGATGTCACAAATCCTGGAGAAGGCGGCACCCGGTAAATACACGCAGCTGTCTGCCAAGTGTTTCGCCTCTGGGAAGCAGCCGGTCAGCTATCTGGTTCTCGAGGACTTGAAGGCCAGAGGGTTCTCGCTGGCGAAGAGGTGCAGCGGACTCGATTTGGCGCACTCCAAACTCGTGGTCAGGAAACTGGCAGAGTTCCACGCGGCCTCCGTCAAGCTGTTCGAGCAGGACCCGTCGGCTCTGGACAACTACCTGGTCTTCAAGTCGTTCCACGGACCTGCGGCGCAGCAACTGGAGACCTTCTTGAAACAGGGTTGCAGGTTACTTGCGGATCAGTTGGACACGTTAGACGGATCGTTCTCAAAGTATGCGCCGAGGATACGAACTCTCGCAGAAAGCATATTTCCACGGCTAGCTGACTTGACACAGCGGAAGGGAAAGTTTCGTGTGCTAACCCACGCAGATACATGGGTCAACAACATCATGTTCAGATACGCTGCAGGAGTCGTCCAAGACGTGGTCCTTCTCGATTTCCAGGTGTCTTCCTACAGTTCACCTTCGATTGACTTGCAATATTTTACTCACACAAGCCTTACGGAAGAAGTGTACGCCAATCATTTAACAGATCTTCTGAAAGAGTACCACAGCCGTTTAATCGAGGTGATGGACGATATTGGTATCAGTACGGACAAACAGATGTCCTTTGAGGAGCTACTGGAGGATTTCGAGGCGCATGCACTGTACGCCGTTTTTTCGGCAGTAGCAGTGCTGCCAATCGTGCGCACTCAAGACGAAACTAGATTCGATGTGGAAGCGTCTCTGAACGAAAGTGACAGTGCTGCCAACAGAAACACCTTCGCGAGCGCTCAGTATACGCAGGCTATAAAACAAATGCTGCCAGAATTTGAAAAGAGAGGCCTACTGTAGTCGCCTTGTTGCGTGTCAGAAGCAACTCACGCAGGATGAACGAATTTTCTCCTTCTTGATTTGCTCTCCCAATTTCGCCACTGCCTCCACTACGCTCATCTCCTTATGAAACAGGAGAAACGTAAGTTGGCCAACTTAATACGAAAGACGCTCTAGAACGTGCGTGATCGTAGCACTGTACACCCAAGGCGTACTATGAGTGCATTACAGCCTAATCCGCTTCAGACAGCTCGTTGGAATCTACCTGTGTACCTCACATCACGACTACAAATTGGGCCTAAATGTAAGGCTCGCCCACTCCCCACTCTACGCTGCATACCGAGGTCAACGTCAGCATGGTTCTTCGACATGAGGCACAAACTTTTACACTCTGAACCCCTGTCGATTTCGGATGGACTGTGTAGTTGCTTAAGACTAATATGTGGTTACTTGATAGACTCGATGTGGATACTGTTCCCGAAGTATGTACTTTCTTGTGTTCGACGACTGGACCATCCATGTTCTTGACCGAGTGTCCATGTTTTCTGTACCGGTAACTGACCAGCGTGAAAATAAATCTGTCTAGTGCAGACGCAATAAAATTAGATATGAAATATTTATATCAAATATATTTCTCGGAATCAGAAACCTTGTCTCCTTAACCTCTTAGTTGTAAGCTATAACCAGTAAAATTTGAATGATCAGATAGACAACTGTTCAGTTGAAACTTCCGGGCTGAGAGGCCGTAATCGATGTATAAAATTTCCACCTAACGTTTCGTCTCCATCGGCGGGAAACATCTTCTGAGGTCGTCCGGCTACTGCCACTGAGGCTCCAGGTACTCTCGCGTTTATAGGGCGCATAGAGGCCACCACTATTCGTCACGTGATGCCGACGGTATGCCTATCTTTGGAAGGAGTCATCCTTCTCGATTAAGAGTAGTCGATTGTCATTTTGCTGGCACAACGTCGACATCCAAATTTTGTCCAATTTAAAAACTTCCTCTTTTCTATTAAAATTATTATGATGTTTGTGAATCTCTATTGCTTCTCTATACATGCGCGCATGATAACGGGATGTTCGTGCTAGAACGCTTGTCTCATTAAATTTAATTTCGTGGTTTCCATCTCGAAAAACACGCTCAGCTACGCCCGATTTTTCGATGTGTCCTAAGCGACAGTTTCTTTTATGATCGGCTAAGCAGGTGTTTACACTTCTTTTCGTTGTTCCAATATATACTTGTCCACAACTGCATGGATTTTTGTATACCCCAGGTGTTGCTAGGGGGTGTCGGGCGTCGTTTGCAGTTCTTAAATATTCCTTAATCTTCTTTGTAGGTCTGAAGATTGTTTCGATCCCATAAATGGCCAGAACTTTCCCGATACGTTCCTTGACTTTATTAATGAACGGTAGGAAAACTTTTCCAATAGGTGACCGTTGTTGCTCTTGACTTCTGGCTTCTTTTCTTCTTTGGTGGCGGGCTCGATCAATTTCCTTGCTGGTATATTCGTTTTTCATGAAGGCTGACCGTAAATGATTTAATTCATCTTGCAAGTAAGCCGGCTCGCAGATTTTGTTGGCTCTGTCCACCAAGGTTTTCATGACACCTCTTCTTTGCCTAGGATGATGGTTTGATTCCTTGTGGAGGTATCGATCCGTGTGAGTGTTCTTTCTATATATCTTGTGGCCCAGCGTCCCATCCACCCGTTTAATTACCGACACACCCAGGAAATTGAGTCGACCGTTGCTCTCTTTCTCCATCGTAAACTGTATCTTCGGGTTAATACTGTTCAGATGCAGCAAGAAGACATCCATCTCTTCTTCACCATGAGTCCACACTACAAATGTGTCATCAACATAGCGGTACCACTTAGCTGGCTTTTTACTACGCGCTCTATAAATGCGAGAATACCTGGAGCCTCAGTGGCAGGAGCCGGACGACTTCAGAAGATGTCTCCAGCAGATGGAAACGAAACGTTACGTGGAAATTTTATACATCGACCACGGCCTCTAAGACCGGAAGTTTCAACTGAAGACAACACCGACTGTGAAAGCCTACATTGTATGAGTTAGAGAACTGTTTAATCATCTTCTTTAACTGCTCTGTAACTTTGTTCTTGTGTTTCACCAGTCCTCTACTTGACCTTCCAGCTACCCATGCTATTCTTAAAAAAATAAAGAACATACTTCTACCTAATTAAATAATATGGCAACGGTATGCTACCGATGGCGCCTGCGACCCGTCGCGTAGTTTGTAAGAAAACAAGATACACGAGTGGAGTGTAATAAGAATATCTAACTACTGCCATCTGGCTTGCCGTGAATGATGCATGTACATCTCAGTACTTACGTGCAACTTAGATTCTAGGCGCAGTATAGATAAGAAAGTCCCTGAGTAAGCTGGTTACTCGCAGCGTAGATACCACTCTATTTTTCCAGAACAAGTTGGAGAAAAACACCAATTTTTTGCTTTCTACAAAGAAAATGGGGAAGCAGCACCTTGTATTTCATTGTACCTACCTCCATCATCTCACTATTGGCTTTTGCGTAGTCTACACTAAAAAGAGAACTCAAATTTCGTGGACTGGTCCTTATGTGTAACTCTAGGCAGTGAAATCAGCAACATGGTGCCGTTAGGAACAAAGAGTCTCGCAGCTGGCACATCTCGAATATCTCATTCAGTAGGAAGTATCAGTAATTTGTGCCTCGCATTTCGTTCATTGATACCGTTGGAAAAGATACCATTAACTGTAAGGAAGGTGTTGACATTGTTGCGGTCTTCAGACCGAAGACTGGTTTGAAGCAGCTCTTCACGTCAGTCTGCAGCCTGTGGAACTCCTGCATATCTGCATAACTACTGCAGTATACATGCATTTCAACATGCTCACTGTATTCAAGGCACTCTCTCCCCTTCCACCCACCCCCCACTACTTCACGCCCCTATTATCAAATTCTTGATGATTTTGGATGTGTCCCGAAATACGGTCGCCCCTTCGCTCTTTTTCCCTGTTTCGGTTCTGTACCTCTTCACTACTTGTGTTTTACGGCCATCTAATGTTCAGTATTCCTCTTTAGAACTATATTTCCCTTTTGTTAATGTTCGTATTGTATTTCTTCCATGTTTCGCCGTAAGTACAAATCTTCATCCCACACAAATACTTTCACAAAACACTTCGTCATACTTGATTCATTATTCGCTGTTAGCATTTTCCTCTTTTTCACCATATCTATCCTGCCTGTGGCCAGTCTCTGTTTTATATCTTCTCTACTGCTGAAATTACAAGTTATGTTTTAATCTTGTTCCCTCGGTATCACCTGACTTAATTCGACAACATTCAATTATCCTTGTGTTACTTTGATTTGTCCTAATCTTACAGCATGTTTCCAAGTCATTATACATACCGTTCAGCTGATCTTTCAAGTCGTTTGCCGTCTCTGACAGAATTAAAAAGTCGCTGACAAACCTTATAGCTTTCATTTCTTCTCCCCAGACTTGCAGTTCCGTTTCCAAATTACCGAGCGAGGTGGCGCAGTGGTTAGCACACTGGACTCGCATTCGGGAGGACGACGGTTCAATTCCGTCTCCGGCCATCCTGATTTAGGTTTTCCGTGATTTCCCTAAATCGCTTCAGGCAAATGCCGGGATGGTTCCTTTGAAAGGGCACGGCCGATTTCATTCCCCATCCTTCCCTCACCCGAGCTTGCGCTCCGTCTCTAATGACCTCGTTGTCGACGGGACGTTAAACACTAATCTCCTCCTCCGTTTCCAAATTCCTTCTTAGTTTCCTTTACTGCTTGCCCATTGTACATTGAATAAGATCAGGGATAGGCTACAGCCCTGTTTCACCCCTTTTTTCAAGTAGCGTCTTCGTTTTATGATCCTCGACTATTAAAAATGCAGATTGGTTTCTACATAAATTGCAGACAATCCTTGGTTCCGTACATTGTAACTACTGACAAACTCAGGATTCGGAAGAAGTGACCTCAATGGATAGCGGAGATGGAAAAGTATAGTCGGGAGTTATCGAAATTAATAAGAAGGTTAGGGCACTATCGTATGCTAAGAGGATTGTTCATTGAGACTTGGCCTGCAGTTATAATGAATTGTTTAAATGACTCAATGCTGCCTTCAACTTAATATTTTCCTTTTTTTGCTGTACTATCGCTAATTTCATTCATAGACAGGTAGAAAGTATCTTTAAAAGAAGTTCACCGATGGCATATTACACCACACAAGTATCTGCGCCTGTGTACATTTAAATAGCGTCCACCGTCATTGCGCTTCTGAATGCACGTGTCGTAGTTGTCAGTTATCTACTGTCCAGCATAACAGTGGGTGGGAACCATCATGTACATACTAGCGTAAATCAATAAAACTGACAACTAAGTCGTATAACTATCATTGCACATGGTAAAAAACGTGCCCTGTGGTATATTTACTAGTTTGGAGGCAATAATGCAAGTGTTAATGTGCTAAAACAGCTAGAATATTTGGAAATAACAGTGCCCAACATTTAATGTGTAATATTTAACACATTAGCAGATTGTAACGAATTTCAAATGTGAATGTCAGAAGCAAACTGACAGCCAACTCACATAAGAGATAAGCATGACTACTATTAAGCTCAGGCAAAGGCTGGAGACACAATAAAAGAACAAAATATTAAGTAACAGTAAGTATCATGAAGTCATATAACCAGTATTACAAATGTAATTAACATGCAGCTTCTTTTCCTATCCAAATAAGACCACAGTATTAATAGGAATTAAGTAGACAATGCAACAAAAGAGAGTTTGGGGAGGGGGGAGTTATTAACGATGAAGCATTAAGGTTATAAGTAACCATGCAACATTGTCTTTGGAAGTATTATCATCCTAGAGAAAAGTCACATAGGATTGCGAGACCCAGGTACAACATACATGTATTGGTGTCTAAGCCTGCGTAATTCATGTTATTACACGATCAATTAGACCAAACGGTGGACATCACATCATGCAATACTAGAAAACAAGGCCATATAACGTAGATGTAGGCTTAAAAAGTAGGTGATCGCTTGTAACAAACTGAACATGTCAATGTAGTTTTTTAAGCAGTTTTTATAAACTTATTGGTTCATTAAAGATTTTTTCTTGGTCTTTAAACATATTGGAAAACGTTTTCATTTCTTCATATAAAGTCTTGCTTACTGCTTCATTGGCAATATGTAGCATCTCCGTTTGTTCATTCATATTATTAAGTGAATGCTCGTGAGTTTTTACATGGGTATCTGAAGCTGATGAGTTGCTTTGGTAAAGGTCTTCCTTGAACCTGGTCTTTAGCATCCTCCCTGTCTGCCCAATATAAAATCCGTTATAGTTTAGATATAAGGTTTTATATACTCCTGACTGATCATGTATGTTTTTTTTTAATACTGTCTTGCAGTTTTAAACCTAAATTATTGTCAGTCTGGAAAGAGGTGGAGACATTACTATTTTTGAATAACTGACTAATTTCCTCTGAAACTCTTTCAAGATGTCGGCGAACAGGATATTTAGTTTTCAGTCTGTCATCCATATCCATCAATGTTATTTCATGTGTTGCGGCATTTCATTTTATTTTAATTTTCTTCTGATATACTCTATCAAATAAAATTGATTCATAACCATTCTGCCAAGTAATGTGAGATGATGTTTTTAGTTTATCATTAGTATTGTCACCTGAGTGAAAGAAACCGCATTTTTACAGGACATGGTGATCAGATATTTCATGTATAATAACATCAATAGTTGTGGGTTCTTGGAATATACTGAACTGACGATCTCTCTCCCCCTCTATTTTTTATTCATAAATCTAGACAATTAATCCCTCCATTCTTTTGAATTTTTAATGTAAACTTGATAGCTGGATGTAAGCCTGAATGTAAGACTGATCTAACTTATGTAGATTGTTTGTAAGCCATTTCAAAACAATAAGTGTCATTAACACATCTTTTGTAGAGTATTATTTTCTTTTCTTAGTGTTTTATTTTATTTTCTAACTTTGTTGTTAGATTTTACTTTTAATGTTTTCTGCGAATATATCAGCAGGGGGTACCAGCTGAACTGTAACAGAAGAGCAGATCTTGTAGTTCTTATCAAGATCTCCATCAAAACTGAAACAATTCTCAGATAAATCTATAAAAAGTAATTCTATTACTATGGTACATGCACACATACATACATGTCCGCCTGCTTAGGTGGTTGGTAAAGTGCTCGCCTCCCATGCAAGCGGGCCCAGGTTCGATTCCCGGCTGGGTTGGAGATTTTCTCCGCTCGGGGACTGGGTGTTGTGTTGTCCTCATCATCATTTCATCCTCACCACCGGCGCGCAAGTCAGCCAGTGTGACGTCAAATGAAATAAGACTTGCACTTGGCAGCCTAGTTTCTGTGAATAGGGGCCTCCCAGCCAACGATGCAATACGCTCGCTTCATTTTTTTACATACATACATACATACTTGTTCCATAAATCATGAATACGACATTTCCCTAATGATGTGGAACTTGTCACTTTAACATACGTTTTCTTTACACAAAAGATTAATTAATTTTTTATCGTTAATACTTCATATCTAAAAATTCACCTATTGAGCAGAAGGGGTTGTCATTCAGAAATTCTTTTAATTTCCTTTCAAATGTTGGTGGGCTATCTGTCAGACTTTTAATGCCATTTGGCAAAATACCAAAGTTTTTCGTGGCAGCATAATTCACCCCTTTCTGTGCCAAAGTGAGATTTAATCCAGAATAGTGAAGATCATCCTTTCTTCCTGATATTTTTTAATAGGGATGGATCATTAGTAACAAAATTCATAAGTGAATATATGTATTGTGAAGTTACTGTGAATATCCTGAGTTCCTCAAAAAAATGTCTACAAGGTGATCTTGGGTGGGCTCCCTCTACAATTATGATTACCTGCTTTTGTGCAATGAATACATTCTCTCTTAATGATGAATTGCCCCAGGAATATTCATCCTTTTATGCTGTAATACATTTTTCATTATGTGATCAAAGAATCACTGGCCACACCACTTACTGTGCACAGATACCTGTCAGGATCTGTGAATTTCCAACAGTTCAGAAGAGGCAGCAGTTATGTGTATTGTTATACTGATATAATATGCTAGGACAGTGGAACAGCATTTGACTTTTGTAACTATTAATTTAGACCATCCATATATAATTGGTTGGACTGTATGCATTCATGGTTGTTTCATGCTGTGTTGATGTATACACATACCATGATGCACGCGGAGTGCAAGCTGAGCTTAATATCTGCAGCATAGTGCCCAGAGTCGATCGCGGTCCTCTGGTTTGGAGCCGTGTGGAGGGTCTAAACCAGAGGCTCAGACGACTCTGCGACTATAATGGTTGCAAATTCATCGACCTCCGTTATTGGGTGGAGAACTGTAGGGCCCCCCTAGACAGGTCAGGCGTGCACTACACACCGGAAGCAGCTACTAGGGTAGCAGAGTACGTGTGGCGTGCACACGGGGGTTTTTTAGGTTAGAGGGACCCCCCCTTGGGCGAAACGATAAAATACCTGACGGCTTACCAGAGAGGACATTATCATCGTTGATAAAGAATGTCCGTCCTCAGAGACCAAAAACAGGAAAAGTTAACGTAATATTGGTAAACTGCAGGAGTATCCAGGGCAAGGTTCCTGAATTAGTATCTCTTATTGAAGGAAATAGTGCGCATATAGTATTAGGAACGGAAAGTTGGTTAAAACCGGAAGTGAACAGTAACGAAATCCTAGACACAGAATGGAATATATACCGCAAGGATAGGATAAACGCCAATGGTGGAGGAGTATTTATAGCAGTAAAGAATTCAATAATATCCAGTGAAGTTATTAGCGAATGCGAATGTGAAATAATCTGGGTTAAGTTAAGTATCAAAGGTGGGTCAGATATGATAGTCGGATGCTTCTATAGACCACCTGCATCAGCAACCGTAGTAGTTGAGCGCCTCAGAGAGAACCTGCAGAACGTCGTGAAGAAGTTTCGTGATCATACTATTGTAATAGGGGGAGACTTCAATCTACCAGGTATAGAATGGGATAGTCACACAATCAGAACTGGAGCCAGGGACAGAGACTCTTGTGACATTATCCTGACTGCCTTGTCCGAGAATTACTTCGAGCAGATAGTTAGAGAACCAACTCGTGAAGCTAACGTTTTAGACCTCATAGCAACAAATAGACCGGAACTTTTCGACTCCGTGAATGTAGAAGAGGGTATCAGTGATCATAAGTCAGTGGTTGCATCAATGACTACAAGTGTAATAAGAAATGCCAAGAAAGGAAGGAAAATATATTTGCTTAACAAGAGTGACAGGGCACAAATCGCAGAATATCTGAGTGACCACCATCAAACGTTCATTTCTGAGGAAGAGGATGTGGAACAAAAATGGAAAAAATTCAGAAACATCGTCCAGTACGCCTTAGATAAGTTCGTACCGACTAAGGTCCAAAGCGAGGGGAAAGATCCACCGTGGTATAACAATCATGTACGAAAGGTACTACGGAAACAAAGAAAGCTTCATCATAGGTTTAAGAGTAGTCGAATCATAGCTGATAAGGAAAAGCTGAACGAAGCGAAAAAGAGCGTAAAGAGAGCAATGAGAGAAGCATTCAACGAATTCGAACATAAAACACTGGCAAACAATCTAAACAAGAACCCTAAAAAGTTTTGGTCATATGTAAAATCGGTAAGCGGATCTAAATCCCCTATTCAGTCACTCGTTGACCACGATGGAACCGAAACAGAGGACGACCGAAGAAAGGCAGAAATACTGAATTCAGTGTTCCGAAACTGTTTCACTGCGGAAAATCGTAACACGGTCCCTGACTTCAGCCGTCGCACGGACGCCAAAATGGAAAATATTGAAATAAACGATATCGGAATTGAAAAACAACTGCTATCACTTAGTAGCGGAAAAGCATCCGGACCAGACGAGATACCCTTAAGATTCTACAGTGATTATGCTAAAGAACTTGCCCCCTTTCTATCAGCAATTTATCGTAGATCGCTGGAAGAACGTAAAGTACCTAGCGACTGGAAGAAAGCGCAGGTCGTTCCCATTTTCAAGAAGGGTCATAAATCAGATGCGAATAATTATAGGCCTATTTCGCTTACGTCAATCTGTTGTAGAATAATGGAACATGTTTTGTGTTCTCGTATTATGACGTTCTTAGATAATACAAATCTCCTTCATCATAACCAACATGGATTCCGCAAACAGAGATCATGTGAAACTCAGCTCGCCCTATTTGCCCAAGAAATTCACAGTGCCGTAGACACTGGCGAGCAGATTGATGCCGTATTCCTGGACTTCAGGAAGGCATTTGATACGGTTCCGCACTTACGTTTAGTGAAAAAAATACGAGCTTACGGAATATCGGACCAGGTTTGTGATTGGATTCAGGATTTCCTAGAAGAAAGAACACAACATGTCATTCTTAACGGTTCAAAATCTGCAGATGTAGAGGTAATTTCGGGAGTACCGCAGGGAAGCGTGATAGGACCTTTATTGTTTACAATATACATAAATGACTTAGTTGACAACATCGGTAGCTCCGTGAGGCTATTTGCAGATGACACGGTTGTCTACAAGAAAGTAGCAACATCAGAAGACTCGTACGTACTCCAGGAGGACCTGCAGAGGATTAATGCATGGTGCGACAGCTGGCAGCTTTCCCTAAACGTAGATAAATGTAATATAATGCGCATACATAGGGGCAGAAATCCATTCCAGTACGATTATGCCATAGGTGGTAAATCATTGGAAGCGGTAACGACCGTAAAATACTTAGGAGTTACTATCCGGAGCGATCTGAAGTGGAATGATCACATAAAACAAATAGTGGGAAAAGCAGGCGCCAGGTTGAGATTCATAGGAAGAATTCTAAGAAAATGTGACTCATCGACGAAAGAAGTAGCTTACAAAACGCTTGTTCGTCCGATTCTTGAGTATTGCTCAGCAGTATGGGACCCTTACCAGGTTGGATTAATAGAAGAGATAGACATGATCCAGCGAAAAGCAGCGCGATTCGTCATGGGGACATTTAGTCAGCGCGAGAGCGTTACGGAGATGCTGAACAAGCTCCAGTGGCGGACACTTCAAGAAAGGCGTTACGCAATACGGAGAGGTTTATTATCGAAATTACGAGAGAGCACATTCCGGGAAGAGATGGGCAACATATTACTACCGCCCACATATATCTCGCGTAATGATCACAACGAAAAGATCCGAGAAATTAGAGCAAATACGGAGACTTACAAGCAGTCATTCTTTCCACGCACAATTCGTGAATGGAACAGGGAAGGGGGGATCAGATAGTGGTACAATAAGTACCCTCCGCCACACACCGTAAGGTGGCTCGCGGAGTATAGATGTAGATGTAGATGTAGATGGTGTGAAATAGAAACCAGTAGCAATAATAAAAGACAACTAAAAAGCTGTGTGTCATCCTTTTTTTTTTTAGAAAAGATGTGTATCAATGGTTCTGGTTGGTAGATAAATAACTAATTTTCTACAATTTCTTGCAGAGACTCAAATAAAACTGTGTTTCACTACATGATAAAACAAAGCCCCCATATCTCATTATCAGCATCATTGATATATGAGAAGACAATGTAAGCTCCTTGTCAGAGTATTTTAATGCCACTTCATTAAACATCTCCTTTTACTTTGCTTTACTTTCAATGCCAAGAACTAAGCACACTTACTTATATTTTGCTATGTTAAATTGCTGAACTCAAAATACTTCATTTTAGACATTTCCAAAAGATTCATAAGAACAAGATGAGTTTCAGTATCCTAGATTGTAATAAATGTGAAAAACTGATACTTGGTACACTCACAGATCAGAGAACTAAAAGTTACTTACAATGTAACAGAGCAGTGCTATATATTTGTGATGTGAAATGGAGGAGTCTGAATAGTCAGCATTTGTAGGCACAGCTGATGAGTAATATTGAATCATTATCATAAATTAATCACTTCATCTATTACTGTATTTACTAAACCTTTTACTTTGAACTCTAAAAAGTTGTGTTGCACTTGGTGCGATTGGTGATACGACGTTGTGAAAGTTGTGAGATTTAAAAATTTCCCAACGAACTGAGTGTTAAAATATCGTAACTAGAAGTTACCGATATCAGACAGTAAACCCCAAATTTCATGGTTCAAACAAGTTTAATTATTTTAAACAATTTACAAGAAACATTGTTATAAAACTTAAGCTATTAGAGAATGAAACAGACAATTTAGATAACTAAAAATGAAATTTACTAACACAAAATGAATTACCCTATGAAATGAAATCAAAGGAAGGGCAACTTACGAATAGTAACAGTTGTACTGGTAGTTGTATTCATCTGCACATCTCTTCATCTATTGCAGGTCTAGAATGACAAGAATAGGACAGATAGTTGACCATAACCTTAATGTAGAAACCATGCGGACGTTTGCTGAAATAATTTAGGGAAATAATGGAAAACCTAAATCAGAATGGCTGGGTGAAATATGGAGTCACCACTCGCCCGAATACTCTGTTTAAAACAGTGCAACCTCATTCAGTTTACCTTTAGTGTACAATACTACAGATCACTTTTAGTTTGTTAAGCTAGACGGGAAACGGATGACGAATGGCGAGTGTCAGGTTGTGACATAGTAAATAAAGTTTTTAAAACATTGTTTGGGATATGTTAGCAAGTTCAGTGATTATAAATTACTTTTGTTGTGTAATGGTATTTAGACTTTAATTATAATACCATTCATAAACTGACGGTTGCCCAGTGATAATGGAGATGTGTAATGACTAGTACAGGAGAACCCTGCACGACTGGATGAGGGAACAGCTTGGAGAGGAAGAAGTCAGTGGGTGAGTAAAGAAAATTAAATGGAGGTGAGAATGACATATAGCCAGGATATTGGAAACCAGATGTAAAAGGCAAATACTTTACTGGAAGACAAGGCACTTGAAAAGATGTCACGACCGACTGGAAGGTGAGTAGATGCAATTGGGAAAAATCTGCATTTGCAGCTACATCCATACACTGCAAACCCCACTGTAGTACATGGCAGAGGGTCATTTCTATTGTGGCGGTTATTAGGGCATCTTCCTGTTCAATCCAAACATGGAACGCCTTTATAATAATCACTTTTACACCTCTGCGCGTGCTGGAATCAGCCTAATCTTGTCTCTGCGCTCCCTATTGAAGCGATACGTAGGGGCTGTAGGATATTCGTAGATTCCTCACTTCGACGTGGCCCTTGGAACTCTGTAGGTAGGCTTAGAGCGCCTGCCAATTCAGTCTTTTTACCTATTTCGCGACGGTCCACCATGGGTCAAACAAACTTATGACCACTCGTGCTGTCGTTCCTTGTATACCAATAGGTTCAGTATACTCTGTTAGACCCATCAGGTGCCGGCCGGAGGGGCCGAGCGGTTCTAGGCGCTTGAATCTGGAACCGCGGGACCGCTACGGTCGCAGGTTCGAATCCTGCCTCGGGCATGAATGTGTGTAGGTCCTTAGGTTAGTTAGGTTTAAGTAGTTCTAAGTTCTAGGGGACTGATGACCTCAGATGTTAAGTGCCATAGTGCTCAGAGCCAACCAGCCAGACCCATCAGGTACGAGTCCCACACACTGGAGCCTTATTGTAGCATAGGTCTTGTTGTATCCACGGACCCAACCAACCACCCAACCAACCAACCAACTCGCGCACGCGCGCCCTGACCGTGACATCGCTGGCCACAGTTCCTGTCGCGGCCGTCGGCGTCTCAGGGCGTTACCGCCGACGGAAGAGGTCGCGCCATGGCTGAGCTCGGGTCCGCAGCGCCCTCTGCCTTTTGCATATAAGGAGGAGCGCTGGCCCCGAGACGGACAGTCTATTGTCGATTGTCTATTGCAAGCCTTTCGTGGAGTTTATAGCGGAGCCGTTGCAGTGTGATATTTGCTCTTGTATTCGACTAGGCTCAGTACACGGATTACTCTTGGATATTACTTGGACCTGTATTGCTGGTGCACGTTTCGTCACAAATAAAGATAAGTTATCTCTTTATTCTAGCTGGCGCAATTCTTGTTATTAATTATTTTTCGGCCAACAGACATAGATAGCTACATCCTGGTCACTACCCACGCTTTATACAATTTGTGGTGCTGCCCCAAAAGTACCGCTGAGGACCTTGGGTTTGGGAGCCGTCACAAAAGGTCTCACGAATGTTTTGTGAGCAAATCTTTGCAAACTGATAGCATTTTCCTAGCATAGTCAGAGGACCGATTCCTGTCAGCTGCTTTACCTACGACTGAACCAGTGTGATCGTTCCATTTCATACCTCTACAAACTGTTATATTCAGGAACTTGTATGAGTTGACTGATTCCGACTGACCTACTGATATTGTAATCAGAGGATACTACGGATTTTCGTTTCGCGAACTGCCATTTTTATGTTTACGAACACTTAAAGCAAATTGCCAGTTTTCGCACCGTTTGAAATTTTTTCAAGATTTGGCTGAGTATTTCTGCTGCTATTTTCAAACAGTAGTGTATTGTAGACGGCTGTATCATTTGCAAAAACTCATAATTATCTGCAAGCTCAACAAGGTCTCTACGTCATCTTCAGGCGTAGCGAGCAGTCAGCACCTGTTATGGATGGCTTTCATCGCTGGAATCACCGGTTCTCGGTGATAACGGTTCTTTTCCACGACAGTTTAACCTTAACGTAAAAACCGCTCAAAATAACAGTTTCTGAAATAACCTATTATCGGTATTTTGTTCCTATTATCTCTTGTAATAAATGTAGAAATCGAAAAATGGTTCAAATGGCACTGAGCGCTATGGGACTTAACATCTGATGTCATCAGTTCCCTAGAACTTAGAACTACTTAAACCTTGCAGGCCGGGGTGGCCTAGCGGTTTAGGCACTACAGTCTGGAAACGCGCGACCGCTACGGTCGTAGGTTCGAATCCTGTCTCGGGCATGGATGTGTGTGATGTCCTTAGGTTAGTTAGGTTTAAGTAGTTCTAAGTTCTGGAGGACTGACGACCTCAGAAGTGAAGTCCCATAGTGCCCAGAGCCATTTGAACCATTTGAATTTAAACCTAACTAACCTAAGGATATCACACACATCCATGCCCGAGGCAGGATTCGAACTTGCGACCGTAGTGGTCGCGCGGTTCCAGACTGAAGCACCTAGAACCGTTCGGCCACACCGGTCGGCTGTAGAAATCGAATAAAGATAGAAAAATTTTGACTTTCTCAGTTTCAAGATACATAGAATCTAAAATATTAAATTAGACAGACACATTAAAGAAAACTGAGTCCGTCCGCCGTCCGCTGCTTTCCTCAAAAAGTGATAAATCGTAGAACAACAAAAAATCACAAGTATTCTCCTACTCATATTTATTTTTTTAAACTCGGTTTAAAAATCGTGTTCTAATCGGGGTGAATTATACACTGAAGCGCCAAAGAAACTGGTATAGGCATGCATATTCAAATACAGAGATATGCAAACAGGCAGAATACGGCACTGCGGTCGGCAACGCCTATAGAAGACAACAAGTGTCTGGCGCAGTTGTTAGATCGGTTACTGCTGCTACAATGGCAGGTTCTCAAGATTTGAGTGAGTTTGAACGTGTAGTTACAGTCGCACCACGAGCAATGGGACATAGCATCTCCGAGGTACAGATAAAGTGGGAATTTCCTTACGACTATTTCACGAGTGTACCGTGAATATGAAGAATCCGGTAAAACATCAAATCTCCGACTTCGCTACGGCCCGAGAAAGATCCTGTAAGAACGGGACCGACGACGTCTGAAGGGAATCGTTTAGCGTGACAAAGTTCATCCCTTCCGCAAATTGCTGCATATTTCAATGCCGGGCCATAAACAAGTGTCAGCATGCGAACCATTCAACGAAACAACATCGGTATGGGCTTTCGGAGCAGAAGGTCCACTCGTGTACTGTTGATGACTGCATGACACAAAGCATTACGCCTCGCCTGCGCCCTTCATCACCGGCATTCGACAGTTGATGACTGTAAACATGTTGCCTGGTCGGACGAGTCTCGTTTAAAATTGTATCGAGCGGATGGACGTGTACGGGTATTGAGACAACCTCGTGAATCCATGGACCCTGCATGTCAGCAGGGAACTGTTGAAGCTGGTGGAGGCTCTGTAATGGCGTGGGGCGTATGCAGTTGGAGTGATATGAAACTCCTGATAAGTCTAGATATGCCTCTGACAGGCGACACGTACATAAGCATCCCGTCTGATCACCTGCAACCATTCACGTCCATTGTGCAATCCGACGGACTCTGGCGATTCCAGTAATAGAATGCGACACCCTACACGTCCAGAATTGCTCCAGGAATACTCTTCTGAGTTTAAACAACTCCGCTGGCCACCAAACTCCCCATACATGAACATTATTGCGCCTATCTGGGATGCCTTGCAACGTGCTGTTCAAAAGAGATCTCCATCCCCTCGTACTCTTACGGGTTTATGGACAGCCCTGCAGGGTTCGTGGTGTCAGCTCCCTCCAGCACTCCTTCATACATTAGTCGGGCCCTACACGATATTAGACAGGAGTACCAGTTTTGTTGGTTCTTCAGTGTACTAATTGGGAATTACCAATTGTCAGTACTAAAGGATGAAAACTGGGCATTACCAATAGTCAGTACTAGAGGATGAAAACTGAGATTGAAGAAACCTGTTTTTGGTGCTAATTTGTTCGTTTTTAGGGACATCAAGTAGATAACGCAGTATTATGTAGACGCAGCCGTGTAGAGGTGATGGGGGCAACTCTTGCACACTGCATGCAAACTGTAAGCCACGACACACGACAACAGGGACATTATCGAGTCGGCGGTGATGTACCAATTCTTATGCCATGTATTTGTTGCTTTTCTGTAGGTATTATTACTAAAATAGCACTGCTCCCTTTTCCCATTCTCTATAGCAATGCAATATTTCAAAGCAAAGCGCATTTAACGAATAAAAATTACTCCTTTTGTAAGGATAAGGTTTATTTAAAAATGAAATCTTATGGTTGATTGATATTAGGTTTGTCTTTACTCGGTTATCGTAAAAAATAAAGAAAACCTTTTACTGCAGGCAGAGGGGCCGTCACCTCGTGACGCAACACAGCTCTCCCACCTGGCTGTCTGCCGACCTCGAGACAAAACATACCGAAAAAAACGTTTGTTCAGAACTAAAGTTCCAGTACCAGTTTTAACCCGTCCGTTTCGCCTATCTTCAGTACGGTTAACACTGAAAATTGAGGTACCTGTGCGTCCTATGGTAGGGACACCAGTGCTGGACTAGGATAGTTGAGGAATTCTTCGGAAAAACGGAAAAAGGGAAACACCAAGGAACCAACACAGAAGTTCAGTGGCTACGTACTTGCTGTCTTTGAACATAAGCGACAGTACATAGATGGTGCAGAGGGACTGCTCACGAATTGAATGAAGTCCTATGAGAATTTTTGTAACTCGTCGACAGGTGTACAAGAAACTTCTGATGTTTCCCAAGAAAGTGTGTTGACACCCTCGCTGTTCATTTCGTACGTCAGCGACCTGCTGTCATCTGCGACTACAGCCGCCAGTGTTAAAAAACCGAGAGGCGAAATCTTAAGGGCGAATTGATGCGGATGAAGAAAAATCAGGGCGGTACAGTGGCGTATTTATTTCTTAGTTACATACGTAGCATGTAATTATACAGATTTTTTTTACAAGCACAGTGGTCGACGTAAGTTGTGGCGCGCTAGGAACAATAACTCATAGTTTCCAACCACTATTTCTTAGAGAACTTGAGTTTGCGTAATGGTCTCCTAAAAGTCAGTATTTTTCTGCCGGTGCAGTTCAGAACTCAAATGGATCTATTTTTCTTTTAATTTTGCAAACAGTGCCTGCATGTGTTGCGTTAGGAGAGATATATGAAGCAACTTTACGGACGCTGGCCTTCACTGAATGCAGTGTTTGTGCAGTGATGATATCCACGAAACGGTACCATCTCAGTTCCTTACTGTTTTCTCGCAACCT
Source organism: Schistocerca americana (assembly GCF_021461395.2). Lineage (NCBI taxonomy): Eukaryota > Metazoa > Arthropoda > Insecta > Orthoptera > Acrididae > Schistocerca > Schistocerca americana. The sequence goes on from NC_060124.1 coordinate 536,841,670, forward strand.
CGTTAGTGGACGGCGATTCGTTCGCAGTAATGTGTTTTCTCGCCCAGAGTTGAGATAATCTAAGCGTCTTCATCGGATTGATGGTGTTGCCCACTTCCTTTAACAGCGTTCCTTTAAGTCAGTGTATCCAATACAGCGAAGCGCTAGAGAAGGGATAGTTTGTGTAAGTCAAGTTATCGTAGTGCGAAGATATTCCTCTTGTAGCAGAAAGGGTATCTGTAAAATACGTAAGTTTAAGTATCAGGGGAAGCACAACACTTCTTTATCTAGTTTTAAATGTCCTTGGTACTGGAAATTTCGGTGAAACGAGAGGATCAATGTTCGAATGAGATTGTTTCTAGTGAAATTCTGTCACGCTTTTGTCCTTCATCTAGTCTACATTTCGACCATGTCGTAGTATCTTTTAGTATTTCTAACACTTACCTGTTTTCTGAGTCGTTGGCCGAAAAGTTCCCTTTTTGCGCCTACCATACATAGGGGTGATGACCTTCGGAGTAAAGACGTAGACTGTAATGTAGAAATGTGAAGCTAAACAGCTGTAGCTTTGTCATCATGCCACTGCAATAACCGCGTGGAATCCAGCAGTGTTTGACATACGTTCATAACAGACGTTTTGAACTAGACGTTCTCTTAGTATGGTCTTTGGCTAGACTAACTAAAAGACTTGCACCTGCAAATGATGGGTTGCGTAGCAGTTAGTAATATTTGCTTTGACTGTGTATAGAACTATCAGTTATTGAAAATCGGGTGGTAATGTGAGTTTCGTCAAACAATAAAAATAGGTTCGAATATTTAGAATTAATTTTATCGATTCTGGACGCTCAGTACAGCGCCAGCGGTTAGAGAGCGAATGGTTTGTGTAGAGACTACAACTTGTTGCCTTATAAAGTATATTAAACATACCTTTGTTCCACTTGTCAACTTTCGGGCACCCGAAAATGTCCAGCTTTCTAACCACGTCGGTAGCGGAAACAGACAGTAACAGAACGACTATTAGTTTCTGATCTCTACAGTTCATTGCTATAGTCGTTGGCGATTTTTCCATGGAGATGAACCACGTCGTTTATTTCTTTGTACATACTTTACCGACAGTTTATGTTTAGTTGATGTTCGTCTTACACCAGAATGGCGTATTTCAGTCAACGTTGTCAAATACTTTCTCTACTGAAATCGAAAATTATTTTCTGTTAGTTAAACTGTAGTACATGTTGCTGTTCAATATGAGTTCGTAGACGTTTGTTCAACAGACCAATCTGTTTGTAGCAACTTGTAGCAGGAATCAAACAGAAATTTAAAAAAAGAGAAACCTGTCCTTGTTGCTTCTTAGCTCTTCAAATGGGAGCTCAGAAGTAGTGAACGAGTCTCTCTCTTTTTTTTTTTTTTTTTTCGTTAAGCCAGTGAACCCCCTCTGAACAAAGTAAGAGATTGTGATTCATCTTCAATGAACAGTCGCCGACGACTATCGCAACAAACAAATGGTTGGGTATTATTCAGTGCAGTGCTGTTTTTGCAGTACAGCGTATTATTCTTGACAAATTATGGCATTATGGCACATTTACCATACCTGATGTAATAGTCAGACTTAGCCCAGTAAACACCGCAGAAAATTCGCGTCTAACGGTAACTAGCCATGGGCACGAATTTAGAATTTACCTAGCTTTGTCTATTCAGTTGAGCACATTTCCTTCAGCTAAAAACAGTTCCCATTAACATAATGACTATTAGCACTTCAGCGTGCTTGTTTTGATTGGTTGTCGTTTTGCGACTATAGCTCCACAAGGAGCGTTTCCAACCTGTGGCTGTCTAGAGAATTTTGTTCTGCCCTTATCATCAGACTGCCGTTGCCCGGCCTATATACATAAGAATACATTGAACAGTACTTAGAAAGTAGTAAACAGCAACATTTTACTTTCTCCTTTGCATATTGTTCTCTTGCTAACTCCCAAATATTATCGAAAACTATTTTATCGTGCAGTAGATCTGACTTTTTCGCTGAAGAAACTATTTTTATTAAAAATTATTTATCTATTTATGGTCGTATTTACAGGGTGTTTCAAAAGTGACCGGTATATTTGAAACGGCAATAAAAACTAAACGAGCAGCGATAGAAATACACCGTTTGTTGCAATATGCTTGGGACAACAGTACATTTTCAGGCAGACAAACTTTCGAAATTACAGTAGTTACAATTTTCAACAACAGATGGCGCTGCGGTCTGGGAAACTCTATAGTACGATATTTTCCACATATCCACCATGCGTAGCAATAATATGGCGTAGTCTCTGAATGAAATTACCCGAAACCTTTGACAACGTGTCTGGCGGAATGGCTTCACATGCAGATGAGATGTACTGCTTCAGCTGTTTAATTGTTTCTGGATTCTGGCGGTACACCTGGTCTTTCAAGTGTCCCCACAGAAAGAAGTCACAGGGGTTCATGTCTGGCGAATAGGGAGGCCAATCCACGCCGCCTCCTGTATGTTTCGGATAGCCCAAAGCAATCACACGATCATCGAAATATTCATTCAGGAAATTAAAGACGTCGGCCGTGCGATGTGGCCGGGCACCATCTTGCATAAACCACGAGGTGTTCGCAGTGTCGTCTAAGGCAGTTTGTACCGCCACAAATTCACGAAGAATGTCCAGATAGCGTGATGCAGTAATCGTTTCGGATCTGGAAAATGGGCCAATGTTTCCTTTGGAAGAAATGGCGGCCCAGACCAGTACTTTTTGAGGATGCAGGGACGATGGGACTGCAACATGGGGCTTTTCGGTTCCCCATATGCGCCAGTTGTGTTTATTGACGAAGCCGTCCAGGTAAAAATAAGTTTCGTCAGTAAACCAAATACTGCCCACATGCATATCGCCGTCATCAATCCTGTGCACTATATCGTTAGCGAATGTCTCTCGTGCAGCAATGGTAGCGGCGCTGAGGGGTTGCTGCGTTTGAATTTTGTATGGATAGAGGTGTAAACTCTGGCGCATGAGACGATACGTGGACGTTGGCGTCATTTGGACCGCAACTGCAACACGGCGAACGGAAACCCGAGGCCTCTGTTGGATCTGCTGCTGCACTAGCTGCGCGTTGCCCTCTGTGGTTGCCGTACGCGGTCGCCCTACCTTTCCAGCACGTTCATCCGTCACGTTCCCAGTCCATTGAAATTTTTCAAACAGATCCTTTATTGTATCGCTTTTCGGTCCTTTGGTTACATTAAACCTCCGTTGGAAACTTCGTCTTGTTGCAACAACACTGTGTTCTAGGCGGTGGAATTCCAACACCAGAAAAATCCTCTGTTCTAAGGAATAAACCATGTTGTCTACAGCACACTTGCACGTTGTGAACAGCACACGCTTACAGCAGAAAGACGACGTACGGAATGGCGCACCCACAGACTGCGTTTTCTATATCTTTCACATCACTTGCAGCGCCATCTGTTGTTGAAAATTGTAACTACTGTAATTTCGAGAGTTTGTCTGCCTGAAAATGTACTGTTGTCCCAAGCATATTGCAACAAATGGTGTATTTCTATCGCTGCTCGTTTAGTTTTTATTGCCGTTTCAAATATACCGGTCATTTTTGAAACACCCTTTATGTACAGTGTAGGCTTTGTCTTTGTTCAGGTATTGTGGAACCTAAATAGCAATATACCTTCAGATATTTGGTCTCTCTTGTGGATCAACAATATAGCGGCTGTCACGAAAATGTCACTTCCATGTCATCTCACCGTTTTACAGAACTGCCAGCTAGTGATAATTTCAAGCGTTGGTAAAAATTCTAAAAAAAAGTAGAAAAATCTATTTTTAGTGCAGAATGTGATGGAGTAGTTTCCAAAAGAAAATTCTTGACAGCTACTACGAAAGAAATAAGAACTGACGTTACATGAAATATTGAAGAAAAAATTTTTTTACTTCAGCCTCTTGGTAAGACAGAATCGCTGATGTATTTGAACTGAGCAGAATACATGAACATTCTGAAAGTTTATAGATGCGCGTGATATAAAATAAAATTATTCAGAGATAAAAAATAAAATACCGTAAATGGTGTGAAACTGTTCCGTATGTAGAATGAAAAGTGTCGTTGTCGATGAATTTACGTTCTGTAGCACCTTGTAGAAACTTGCAGCGATAAAGTTGTTAAGAAAACTGTGAATTTAGTTTTAGTAACTCTGAGACATCATTGTTGTATCGTATCACGTGTAAACTCATTTTATTTGTGAGAGAATCTGTGCGTGGCAGCGCGCGAGAATTGTGTGCCGCCGCCAGTATTTTTATTCCAACGTCTGGCCTTAGTGCAACCGAGAATATTCCATACCTTCACAAAAATTTTACAGCTCTTGCTGACTCTCCGTCACTGCACCCATCACCCAAATCGGCGATATACGCTACACAAAAGCAGATGTAGGTACTTTCAAACCACTACTTCCTTTGACGAGGATCAAAATATATTTAGCGTTGGTTTCATGAGAAATCCTAGTTTTAAGGAAATGTGCTACACGACTGTTGTCCTCAGCCAGCAATAAGTGCATTGTACACAAAACTTCGTTATTTCTGCTACAATGTTTCTGCATTCCACTACAAATTTTCGACCACCTTTACACTTTCTGATTCAATAACCAGGAGAGAGGAAAAAGCAAATGAAGGACGTCTCTGGGCCACAACAACTAATTTTTTCACTGAGATCATCCCACACTTCTCTAGCCGGCGGAAACTCTCATCTGTCGTAGTATCTAGGAATAATTCTACGAACTATCTGTCAAAATCGTAACATTCCGTAGATTTCCGTTTCCGTTTATATCCCTTTCTTGGGAAACTCAAACAGCCCACATCTAGACATCCTGTCGAGTTTGCTGCACTGTTAGTGCGGAGTCCAGTCGATTCCGAAATACTATGAGCTTTTGTTGTAATTTTATGAACTTGCGCAAAATTTATGTTAATCCAGGTTTCTTTGGTGTTGATCAGTAAACAACTTGAGTACATTCGATAGAATTTTAGATTGTTTTGGAATGTCTCTACCCCCTTTACGCACACCTACTGGGGTAACGCTACACGGAGGCCCTGCTCATGCATTTCGCACACTACCAAACGCACGCCAGCGCAACACTAAACGAAGACTGAAACCACACGTGGCGCTGACCTACTGCAGCAACAAAGCTACGAAGGAGCTACGAAGGAGCTACGAAGGAGCGAAGGAATCAGCGCTCGACACCTGTGGACTACAAGCAGCGGGTATGAACTTGAGACGTCTGATTTCATCATGGCCACTCTATCAGGAAAAATATCAAATCCTCCTGCAACCATTACATTATGTCACGAAATGCGAGTTGCTTTTAATAGTTTCCGCAACGAAATTCTGTCTCTAAATTTGGCAGAAAATCCAAAGAGATTTGGTACACTAACGGCAAGTCACAATCAGTATCTTCACTTTGTGATAGTAATGGTAATGTTACCGATGGCAGTGTCACTAAAGCCGAGTTCCTAAACGCGACTTTCCGAACTTCCTTCACCAAGGAAGACAAAGTAAACGTCCCAGGATTCCGATCAACGCAAGGAAAGTTGTCGATATGAGTAACTACGAAGTATAAGGGACATTCAGATGGTAACGATTTTACTAACTCAAAAATGTAGTTATACACAGTATACATACTCAAAAATAGCCGCCAAAACTGTTGGCACATCTGTCCCATTGCGACACTAGCCGGTCGATTCCATCCTCGAAGAAGCTAGTAGGCTGCTGTCGGATCCAGACCTGGACCCAGCCACACACTTCGTCGTCCGTTGCGCATCGGTAAAAAAATGGAAATGTCGTGTGGCTAGGGCCTCCCGTCGGGTAGACCGTTCGCCTGGTGCAGGTCTTTCGATTTGACGCCACTTCGGCGACCTGCACGTCGATGGGGATGAAATGATGATGATTAGGACAACACAACACCCAGTCCCTGAGCGGAGAAAATCTCCAACCCAGCCGGGAATCGAACCCGGGCCCTTAGGATTGACAGTCTGTCACGCTGACCACTCAGCTACCGGGGCGGACTGCGCATCGGTGTCCGCGAATATCTTGTGTTAGAGGTCGAAACGCATGAAAGTCACACGGTGAAAGGTCGGGGCTATACGATGTTCCAGCGTTTCCGTCCGTAACTGCTGCAATGTCGTGTTCACCGCATTGGTCGCGTGTGGGCGTGCATTATCATGCAGGAGGATAACGGGATTGGACAACATGCCTCGACCTTTCGACTTGATGCCTCGTCTAAGGTTCTGTAGAGCGGCTTATTAACGCTGGGCGTTGATGGTGGTTCCCCATTCCAGGAACTCGACAAGCAGTGGGCCCCTGTGGTCAAAAAAGGACATCATGACGTTATCAGAACTGGTGTGCACGACCATTGATTTCTTTGGACGTGGTGAAGTCGCATGTATCAACTGCTTGCTCTGACGCTTGCTTTCCGGTTCAAAATGGTGACACCTTGTTTCGTTACCTGTCACAATACGCGGCAGAAAGCCGTATTCATCCTCATGATAACGTTGCAGATGACTCAAATACAGCGCCATTCGAGTATAGCGCTGTTCGGTGGTCAGTTGGTGGGGAACCCACTGCGCACAGATTTTTCGGAAGTTCAAGTGTTGATGCATTATGATGTGGGCGGTGCCCACGCTAATACTCAGAGACCGATGTACGAGGTGCATTCAAGTTCTAAGGCCTGCGATTTTTTTTCTCTGGACTGGAAAGAGATAGAAACATGCGCATTGTTTTAAAATGAGGCCGCGTTCATTGTCAATACGTCCCAGAGATGGCAGCACCGTACGGCAGATGGAATTTTACCGCCAGTGGCGAGAGTGAGAACTGTTTTAAATACTTAAAATGGCGACGTTTTCCTTACTTGAACAGCGTGCAATCATTCGTTTTCTGAATTTGCGTGGTGTGAAACCAATTGAAATTCATCGACAGTTGAAGGAGACATGTGGTGATGGAGTTATGGGTTTGTCGAAAGTGCGTTCATGGGTGCGACAGTTTAATGAAGGCATAACATCGTGTGACAACAAACCGAAACAACCTCGGGCTCGCACAAGCCGGTCTGTCGACATGATCGAGAAAGTGGAGAGAATTGATTTGGGGGATCGCCGAATGACTGTTGAACAGATCGCCTCCAGAGTTGGCACTTCTGTGGGTTCTGTGCACAGATTCCTGCATGACGGCCTGAAAATGCGAAAAGTGTCATCCAGGTGGGTGCCACGAATGCTGACGGATGACCACATGGCTGCCTGTGTGGCATGTTGCCAAGCAATGTTGACGCGCAACAACAGCACGAATGGGACTTTCTTTTCGTCGGTTGTGACAATGGATGAGACGTGGATGTCATTTTTCAATCCAGAAACAAAGCGCCAGTCAGCTCAATGGAAGCACACAGATTCACCGCCACCAAAAAAATTTCGGGTAACCGCCAGTGCTGAAAAAATGATGGTGTCCATGTTCTGGGACAGCGAGGGCGTAATCCTTACCCATTGCGTTCCAGAGGGCACTACGGTAACAGGTGCATCCTACGAAAATGTTTTGAAGAACAAATTCCTTCCTGCACTGCAACAAAACGTCCGGGAAGGGCTGCGCGTGTGCTGTTTCACCAAGACAACGCACCCGCACATCGAGCTAATGTTACGCAACAGTTCCTTCGTGATAACAACTTTGAAGTGATTCCTCATGCTCCCTACTCACCTGACCTGGCTCCTAGTGACTTTTGGCTTTTTCCAACAATGAAAGACACACTCCGTGGCCGCACATTCACCAGCCGTGCTGCTATTGCCTCAGCGATTTTCCAGTGGTCAAAACAGACTCCTAAAGAAGCCTTCGCCGCTGCCATGGAATCATGGCGTCAGCGTTGTGAAAAATGTGTGCGTCTGCAGGGCGATTACGTCGAGAAGTTACGCCAGTTTCATCGATTTCGGGTGAGTAGTTAATTAGAAAAAAAAATCGGTGGCCTTAGAACTTGAATGCACCTCGTATCTCGTGCACGGTGATTCTGTGGTTGTCGAAGATGGGATGACACGATGAGCCAGTCCAGGACGAGCATCGTCTTCCAGTGACTCGCGCCCCTGAAGGAATCGTTTGTGCCCTTCCACAACATTTGAACGACTCAGACTGACTCACCGTACGCAGCCTGCATCCGTCGATACATTTCACGGCCTCCACCGCCAAAACTCGAATCACTTGTGTGACCACCTTCTCTTCGGCGTGAGACACATTGGCGCTATGCAACATCAAACGGTACGCACGCGTCAGTCTCTGTACCAATAGATGGCACCACCATACCCGCAGTTACGTGGTGCCACATTACGTGTGAGGCCAAGGTAGACGCACTGACCACATTCCATTTGAATGAACCTCGTAGCGAAGCAGCTGAAATCGTTTAATAAAAGCAAGGCCTCCGGTCCAGATCGTACATCAACTAGGTTCCTTTCAGAGTATACTGATACATTAGCGTCATACTTAGCAACAATATCCGCACATAACGACTGTAAAGTCGTACAGGTCACACCAACAAATCAACAATCAAAGAAGGAGGTAGGAGTAATGCGCTGAATTACAGATCCATATGGCCGGCGTCGATTTTTTTTATATATTTGGCCTTCCGAGTAGCAACTCGATTTAGTCATCAATAAAATACAGTTGCAATGTAAATAGAATAGAAGAAAAGACTACAGAAATACGTATTTAGAAGCAGAGAAACCTCAAACCGTCACAGCTGTGTCCGCTATATTTTTCCAACAATTATATGAAAAGGTAGTTAAAATTGTGTTGAGTTACAGTTCACACCATTCCTGAAATATCTACAGAAGGAAGAAAGAGAAACAGGATATGTACACCACTGAAACCTGCTGATTGTCCCCAATACTCTTAAGGAACTTTTGCAGCAGGATTGTGGAACATGTACTATGTTTGAACATTATGAATTACCTCGAACAAAACGATCTGTTGACACGTAGTCAGCAGGGATTCAGAAGACATCATTCTTGTGTAACACAGCTTCCTCTTTATTCACACGAAATAATGAGTGCTGTCAACACGGGGTCTCTAGAAGAGCGTAGCGTTCCAAAGGATTGGAAAAGGGCACAGGTCATCCCAAATTGTTGGCTTCGCTATGTCTATGATACTTTCGTCATCTGGCCCCACGGAGAAGAGGAGTTACAGAACCTCCACAAGCACCTTAACCAACAGCATAGGAAAATTCAGTTTACAATGGAAACAGAGAAGAATGGGGTGCTGCCTTTTCTCGACTTGGAAGTTTATCGAAAACCTGATGGTAAACTTGGCCACAAAGTGTACAGGAAACCAACCAATACGGACAGGTACCTTCACGCCTCCTCCCACCATCACCCCACGCAGAAGAAGTCCGCCCTGCACACGCTAACGAAGAGAGCGTACAGGATAAGCGACGAAGAACATCTGAAGACAGAACTTGAACGCCTCAGGTCCATCTTCGGAACTAATGGCTATGGGAAGCAGATGATAGACAGCACCATGTCGACAAGGGAGAAGACTAATAGGGAAGAGGAGAAGGAGGCACAGAGCATTCCTGTGTTACCATATGTACAAGGGGTCACCGAACGTATTGGCAAAATTCTACGAAAAGCCGACATCAAACCAATTTTCCGAAGTAGAAACAAAATATCAGACATGCTCGGTTTTACCAAGGATGCAGTTGACAAACTACACACAGCTGGCGTGTATGAAATTGGTTGTGCGTGTGGATTAGTCTACATAGGTGAGACGGGACGACCGATTAGCACAAGGCTCTCGGAACATGAAAGATATATCCGCCTGAAACAACACACTAAGTCAGCAGTGGCGGAACACCGAGACGAGTGCGGGAAACCAATATTTTTTCAAGATGCCCGCGTCCTGGCGAAACAGCCTCTCACTTTCAAAAGAAAGATTAGAGAGGCGATAGAAATAGCCAAAAGACCCGCCAACATGAATAGAGAGGACGGGTACAAGCTTCCGAGGTCTTGGCTGCCTGCAATAGCAGGGCTACGGAGCGGCGGCAGAGCCGTGGCGGCCCATGCAGACACGCGGAGAGCCGCAGTAGTGGTCGCGTGCACACAAAGCAATTGCACGCCGCAGCCGGCTTCTGGACAGCATGGAAACAGTGTGACGTCACAGCCATCACCTGTTCGCTATTCGTCCGTCTCCTCCAATGGGGTGGATTAATATAAAGACCAATAGAAAACAGCTATTTCACCCAATGACAGATAATAAAGGAAACACCAATAAAGCATACCTTTCACCCCCCCTCCTCCTCCTTTTACAGCCAATCAAGTAACGACACGGTTTTCTCGTGCAGCTATTTAAAGAACCAAGTGTGTTCATTTAGCACATCTAGAGGGTTGGATCCCCTCCTTCGAAAGCGTCAGATTGCAAAGCCTGGGCTACTCTCAGGGTGGAATCTCCGTCTTCGAAGATTGTGTGTGTCTGTCTGTCTGTCTGTCTGTCTGCCCGCTGCTGACGCTGTTCGTTCGTCCGTCCGTCCGTCCGTCCGCCTGCTGGCTGTCCATCGCCGTCGTCGCCACCGCTGCCGCCGCCGCCGCCGCCGCCGCCGCCTGCTGTTCGTCTGTCTGTTCGCCGCCGCCGACGCAGCCGACGCCGCCTGCTGTTCGCCGCTGCCCATCGCCGACGCCGACGCCGCCTGCTGCACGTCCGTCTGTCCGTCGCCGTTCGTCTGCAATGAGTACTCCCACCTCCACCGTCATCTACACCTCCCCCTCCCCCTCTCCCACAGTCACTTCCTGGAGTGCCGCCTCTGGCCTCCCTCCTTCCACCTCCCCTTCCCTTCCTCCACTTACCCACCCCCCTATCTCCTCCCCTGCTGTATACCCACACCTCTAAACCCTTCCTCCAGCCTCCACACCCTCAATAGCTCCCACTACTACCCCCCCCCCTCACGTACGCCTCTGTTGCCGCCTCTGCTGCCGCCCCTCAGGTGGTTGGCTTCCCCTCTCTCACCGACCCCGTCGCGTCGTCTTCTGCATCTCCCGCACGCATCACGTTGCGCCGAGCCACCATCGCCACCACTGAACCAGCCGCTTCTCCCGGTGCCTCCACTACGCCACAGGGATCTGCCACCCGCCACCTCCCTCTCCTCCCCGTCCCTCTCCCCTCCTCCCAGCCTCCAGTCTCCAAAAAACCCCAAAATCGCGTCCTTACCGACTCTGCTCCCGCCACTTCCCACAAAAAATCAACGCCACCTCCCCCTCCCCCTGCCGTCACCATGGACACCACCCCTCCTCCTGCCACCCCTACCTTGGCCCCCACCCTCCACACCTTTGTCCTGTCAACTCCCGATCCTAAGTTCCTCGACGCTCGTACCCTCACCAAGGAAATACGAAAGCACTTACCTAGTGCTCCCATCTCCCAACTCATTCCCCGCAGGGACTCAGTCCTTATCAAGTCCCCGTCCCCATCATTTCACACAGACCTCCTGCAAAAACTCCCTCGCCTCTCTGACACCCTTCCTTTCCACTTCCACTCCTCGTCAGCCCCAGCCTCCCCGTCGCCCCCCCACCTACACCGCTGTGATCACCAAGCTCAGCCCGGTGATCACAGAGGATGAAGTGTTGGTAGAACTGAACTCCCACCCAGACTTGGAAATCCGCTCTGCCCGCCGTATCCACAATGCCTCTGGTCCCACCTACCTCATGCGGGTATTCTCAGAGTCCGCCCCGTCCATAGACCATCTCCTCACCCAGGGTGCCCTGATATACCACCGTCGCCACCCTGTTGAATCCTCCAAATCCCCTCCCCAATCCTACCGTTGCCAACGGTGCCTGATGTACAATGACCACTTGACTCCCAACTGCAAAAACCCCCCCACCTGTCCCCATTGCAAGGCCTCCCACTTTCTCAAGAACTGCCCCAACCTCGCTGCTCCTCCTTCCTGTAATACCTGCAATGGCCCCCATCCCACATACTCCCACAAGTGTAAAGCTAAACCCCCTCCAGCCACCCCTGAACATACAGTCCCAGTTCGTCCCGTCGATCCTCCTGTCCATCCTAACAATTCCCTCCGTCCACCCCCCACGGCCGAGGACATCATCCGGTTCATTACCGTTGTACTCCAAAACATTCACCCTTTTCAGCGCCCGCACATCTTCCAACAAATATCCCTTGCTGCTCGCTCTGTTTTCCACCTGAACACCTTCGCCACTTACTCCCACAACCAAGCCCACTTCACCTTCACCCGCCTCGACACCCTAGTTTAAGTCTCTTCCCTTCCCTCTCTTCCCCCCCTCCTTCCCGTCATGGCACGGCACGAGTCTCGCATCCTCTTCCAGAACATTCGCTCCTTCCGCTCCAACAAATACCTCCTCATGCACACCCTCTCCCACCACCAGGTCGACACCTTCCTCTTGAACGAAACCTTTCTCCAGCCCCACCATTCTATCCGCACCTCCCCCTATATCCTCCACCGCACTGATGCTCCTGGTCCTCGTGCGCAGGGTGGAGTCGCGATTGGCCACCTTAAGCATATCCCCGTCCGGCCACAACCTCTCCTCAATGACCCCACTGAACACCTTATCCTTAGCGTCTTCTTCCCCTCCCTCACCATTACCTGTGCCACCATCTATGTCCGCTCCACTGCTCCTCTTCCTTATGACTTCATCTCCCACATTGACCACACCTTCTCCACCTATGTGATTGCCGCCGACCTTAACATCCATAGCCGCACTCCTGCTGCCCTTCGGCGGTGGCATCAGTTCCTCTCCACAATCCAGGGTGACCTTGTTCCCATTCCCCAGCACACCCGACCCGAAAGTAACACCACCCCCGATGTTGTCATTGCCTCCGCCAACCTCCTTGGGCGTATCACTGTCGCCGTCCTTGACCCCAGAGGTAGCGATCACCTCCCTGTCCTTCTCACCATAACGTCTGCAAACCGCCCCCCTCCGGCTCCGCAAGCTGCACCCCCTCCCAAGGTCGTCCATGACTATCGCCGTGCCAACTGGGATGCCTACCGGGACTCCATCTCCACCCAGGTCGAAAGCCACCCTCTTACCTGACGACATCATCCGCGCCTCGTCCTTCCTTCAGACGGTAATTACTGACGCCGTGGAGGCCCATGTTCCTACTAAAACCATCCACCCATACCGTCCCACTCTCCCTCCGTGGGCTGTCCTCCTCCTCCGTGAATCCCGCCGCCTCTATAGCTCCTTCCTCCGCACTCGTGACAGGGATACACTCCAACGCCACCAGCAAATACAGCGACACGTACGGAACCTTATTACAGCAACGAAACGCCGGGACTGGCGCCAGACCTGCACATGACTCAATGCCACCCTCCCTATCAACTCCTCCAAGTACTGGTCTGCCTTCCATCGTCTTACTGGTTCCCTTTCCGCTCCCCACTACCCCCTTCTCCATAACAATCGCCCCCTTCCGGACAACCTCAGTAAGGCCAACCACTTTGCTTCCCACCATTCCGAGGTCTTCTCCATCCCCGATGATCCCCGCTTTGATTATTCTCTTTTCCCCACCGTCATGGAACGTGCTGATACCTCAGTCGCTCCACTTGCTCCTAGTCTCCAGTACTTGGGGCAGTTGCCCCCCTCCGACGTCAACACTCCCATCACAGCACAAGACATTAAACTTCTCCTCCAGTCCAAACGCAACACGGCCCCTGGTCACGACTGTGTCACCTACCGTCACCTTCGAGAAAGCCCCTATTCCTTCCTAGCTGTCCTCGCCCATCTCTATAATGTCATCCTCTCTACTGGCTTCTACCCTGACCTGTGGAAGACCTCCCGCGTCCTCCTCTTCCTCAAACCCAACAAACCCCCTTCTGTCGCCTCTTCCTATCGTCCCATCTGCCTCACCTCCATCTTCAGTAAGGTCCTTGAATCCATCCTCTCCCACCGTATCCATCGGCACCTTGCTCAACACCACCTCCTCCCCCTTACCCAGTGTGGCTTCCGACCCTCCTTCTCTGCTGACGACCAACTCCTCAACCTTGTTCACCTTCTGTCCCTCCAGCTCAACTCCCGTCGCTCCGCCATTTTTGTTTCCCTTGACCTCCAAAATGCCTATGACCGTGTATGGCATCCCGGTCTCCTCTTTAAACTCCAAACCTACGCCCTGCCTATCAATTTTGTCCGTCTGGTCGCTTCCTTCCTCTCGCACCGTCCTTCCTATGTCACCCTTCACAACACCAACTCCCGTATCTTTTATCCCACGGCTGGCGTCCCCCAGGCTTCTGTCCTCTCCCCTCTCCTTTATCTCTTGTATACAGCTGATATGCCCAAGCCACCCCCACCAGTTCACCTTCTCCAATATGCTGATGACACCGCCTTCCTGGCTCTCTATCCTACCCTTCAACGGTCTCAACGTACCCTCCAAACCCACCTTAACCAGTTCACCACTTGGTGTAACCAGTGGCTCCTCCGTCTCAACCCCTCCAAAACCCAGGCGATCATCATAGGCCGTACCACTCGCTCCTTTCGCCTCCAAGATTTCTACCTCACCCTTTATGGTCGTCCTATCCAACTCACCCCCACCCTGAAATACCTTGGCCTCACCCTTGACCGACACCTCACCTGGACGCCTCATCTCCTGACCATCCAGCAGAAAGCCCATTCCCGCCTCTGCCTGCTGAAACTCCTGTCTGGCCGGACATGGGGATTGCATCCTTCTACCATCCTCCAAACCTACAAATCCCTCATCCGTCCTATCCTCTGTTATGCCAGCGTCGCCTGGATCTCCGCCCCCACCCGCTTTTACAAGGCCCTCCAAATCCTTGAACGCCATGCGCTCCGCCTTGCCTTCCGTATCCGCCTTCCTTCCCCCACACGGCTCCTGTATGAACTGATCCCCTTCCCCCACCTCCTCTTGTTCCTCCAACATCTCCGCATCCTTTACATTGTTCGCAGGGTTCATCCCCCCCACCCTCTGGTTTCCTCCTTCCTCTCCACCCCCCGCCCGTTGCCGCGCCTCTATCGCTGTATCCCTCCCTCTCTCCACCTCCACACCCTCCATCTCCTTCATCAGGGCAATTTCCAACGCCTCCCCCTCCCGGATGACGAACTTCGCCGTGACATATACCCTTCCTTCCAACTATAACCTGGCCTTGTTCCCCCCCCCCCTCCCCAAGGCCCCCTTCTCCTCTTTCCTCCTTCTCCCAGAGCGGATTTTCCTCCATCCCCCCCTCCCCTGAGACCCTGCACCCCATACTTGCCTCTCTCCTTCCCACATCCCTCCCTACCTGGCCCTCTTCCGAGCGCCCCCCATTCCCCTCCCCCATCTCTTCCCCTCCCTCCCTTCTTCCGGTCTCCCTCATCTCCTTGAACCTGGCAGATCCTCTGTATTGATCATCATCAGTGTGCCACGTCAGTGTTGTGTTTTGTGCTGTTTCTCGTGTGCGTCAAGAGGTGTGATTTTAATTGTGTACTGCCTTGAGGTTCGCCGTCAGTGTTACGTTGTGTTCTATGCCATCCGTCAACACCTTTATGCTCCAGTCATACTGTGCCTTGTGTTCTTTTAATCGTCGCAGTGTGTGGCTTTTTGTGTGTGCTACTTTTAAACAGTTTTTTATCTCCATTTTACAGTCACCCCGTTTTTTTGTATATTGCCTTCCATGATGTTCTCCCTTTTTTTATATCTATGTTCGCCTTCTTCTCTCCTTTGCTGTTTTTAAATGTCTTCTATTGTTTTGTTCTATGTCTTTCGGCTGAAGAGCAGCGCATATGCTGCTGCCAGCCCGCCCCGATGGGGAATTGAAATACAATAAAGGAAAAAAAAAAAAAAATTCATTTAGCAGTTAACGTAAGGCCCTGATGACGGCTAGCTGGAACGCTGGCCGAAACGTTGGCGCATTTTAAAATTATGACGATGCGGTCTGATACCCTGAAGAATTTTATTGAAAAAGGCGTTTTTCGTTGCGACTACATCGTTTCATGAAATTTCACTGCTCGACGTTCTCCATCTAATGGGAAAATATTTTGTTGGCCCCCACATACGCAGGGAGAAATGATCTCAGTAATGAAATAAAAGAAATCAGAGCTCGCACGCAAAAATATATGTGTTCGTTTTAGCCACGCACAATTCGGGTGTGGAACGGCACAGAAATATAGTGAAACTCCAAAATTTTTAAGGCTTTTGTAGCCACTTCTGGACAAACTGCCTGTTGACTTCTGTCTTGGGTTCTTCGGCTGACGTTTGTTTGATGATTTTTCTGACGTTTCGCCAGCACGAGTGGCGGGCATTGTCAAAGCTTCACCCTCTACTGCTAGTGGTGGGCTGGCGCCGAGCTCGCTTCCGCAGATTGTATGTGTCTGGCGCACAAACGTCCAAGGGCGGGCCGCGCGGGGTAGCCGCACGGTCAAGGCGCCTTGTCACGGTCGGCGCGGCTCCCCCCGTCGGAGGTTCGAGTCCTTCCTCGGGCATGGATGTGTTTGTTGTCCTTAGAGTAAGTTAGTTTAAGTTACATTAAGTAGTGCGTAAACTTAGGGACCGATGACCTCAGCAGTTTGGTAACATAAGACCTTACCACAAATTTCCAAAAAAATTCGAAGGGCTTTTGCGTGATCAATACCGGTCCGGTTCTTCTCTTGCTAACTGCAATGGTCATTCACTGCAGCACGGGAAGCCGGGATCCATTCACCTCGAGGCTTTCTTCTTTCTTGTTGGAGCTATTCTCGTGTTTGTGCATTTCAAAAGCTTCTCTGAACAAGAGGATGAGAAAGCTCTCCTCTACAGCCAGAAATTTCGTGTCAGCGAATTTTACTACGTAGTCGGCCTCACAGAGGGCGTGCTCTGCGATGCCCGATTTAGCCATCTGCCCCAGCCTACAATGTCGCTTGTGTTCTGTGATCCTGGTGTTGATTGATCGTCTACTTATTCCAACATAAACTTATAGGCGTGTGCATGGTATATGGTATATTCCCGATATTGCAAGTGTCCCCTTTCTCCTTTGCCGATCTAACACAGGCTTTGATCTTCTTTGTGAGTTAATAAATAGTCTTTACGCCGTGTTTACACTATATACGGCCGATTATCATCATCACTCTTGGAATGTGTGGCACAAAGTGAAATGAACCGCAGCACCTCAGACACGAAACTCAACACCTGGAAAGCGTTCTGTGGAGTAATGATTACTCCACCAGTTATATTTCACTGAAGAGGCAAAGAAACTGGTACACCTGCCTAATAGCGTGTAAGGCCCAGTCGAGCACGCGTAAGTGCTGCGACACGACGTGGTTTGGACTCGACTAAAGTCTGAATTAGTGCTGGAGCGAATTAACACCATGAGTCCTGCAGGGCTGCCCATAAATCCGTAACAGTACGAGGGGAGGAGGTCTATTCTGAACAGCACGTTGCAAGGCATCCCAGATATGCTCAATAATGTTCAAGTCTGGAGTGTTTAGTGGCCAGCAGAAGTGTTTAAACTCAGAAGAGTGTTCCTGGAGCAACTCTCTAGTAATTCTGGACGTATGGAATGTCGCACTGTCCTGCTGGAATTGCCCAAGTCTGTCCAAATGCACAATGGACGTGAATGGATACAGGTGATCAGACAGGATGCTTGCATACGTGACACCTGTCAGAGTCGTATCTAGACGTATCAAGGGTCCCATACCACTTCAGCTGCACACGCCCCATACCATTTCAGAGCATCCACCAGCTTGAACACTGCCCTGCTGACATGCAGGGTCCATGGATTGATGAGGTTGTCTCCACACAAATTGTACCGAGATTCGTCCGCCCAGGCAACATGTTTCCAGTCATCAACAGTCCATTGTCAGTGTTGACGGGCTCGAGCGAGGCGTAAAGCTTTTTGTTGTGCAGTCATCAAGGTTACACGAGTGGGCCTTCCGCTTCGAAAGCCCATGTCGATGATGTTTCGTTGAACGGTTTGCACGTTGACACTTGTTGATGGCCTAGCACTGAAATCTGCAGCAATATGCAGAAGGTTTGCACTTCTGTCACGTTGAACGATTCTACTCAGTCGTCGTTGGTCTCATTATTTCAGGGTCTTTTCCCGGCCACAGCGATTCGGAGATTTGATGTTTTACCGCATTCCTCATCCTCACGGCGCACTCGTGAAATGGTCGTACGGGAAAATCCCCACCTCACTGCTACCTCGGAGATGCTGCGTTCCATCGCTCGTGCGGCGACTATAGCACACACCGTCAAGCTCACTTAAATCTTTATAATCTGCCATTGTAGCAGCAGTAAACGATCTAGCAACTGCGCCAGACACTAGTTGTCTTATATAGGCGCTGGCGACCGTAGCGCCGCATTCTGCCTGTTTACGTATCCCTGTATTTGAATACCAATGCCTATAACAGTTTCTTTGGCACTTCGGTGTAGAAGTGTAAGAGAGTTAAACACTAGGCGAAGTGTCATATCGGAGAACGAAATGCCGGGTACGGTTTTTCTGCCATAAATTCCAAGAACGATGGTCAGAATCGGCCGTATATTGTGCAAACACGGCTTAAAGACTATTTAAAAAACCGACAAAGAAGACGAAAGTGTGTCTCAGATCGGCAAAGGAGAAGAGGGACCCACTTGCAATGTCGGGAATATACCGCATACCATGCACATGCGGAAAAGTTTATGTCGGAATGAATGGACGATCAGTCAACACCAGGGTCACAGAACGTGAGCGACATTGCAGGTTGGGGCAGGTGGAGAAATCGCCCGTAGCAGAGCACGCACTGCGTGACGCCATCGCATAGTAAAATTCGCCGACACGCGGAAATTCTGGCTGTAGAGAAGAGGTATCAGACCAGCTTGCCCAGAGAAGCTGTTGAAATACACAAACACGAGAACAGCTCCAACAAGAAAGAAGAAAGCCTCGAGGTGAGTGGATCCCGGCTTTCCGTGCTGCAGCGAACGACCGTCGCAGGTAGCAAGAGGAGAACCGCACCGGAAATGACCGCGGAGAAGCCCTTGGACCTTGACGCGCCACACACATTCGAGGGGCGTTTGAAAAGTCCGTGCAAAAATAAAAACTACTTACGTGTTTGGGGCAAACATTTTTTATTTTTCTACATTGTCTCCTCTTAGACTTATACCCTTCGTCCTACGCTGTTCTAATTTGTTGATCCCTTCCGAATAATAGGAATTGTCCAAGTCTGCAAATTAGCTATAAGCTGCTTCAAACACCTCCTCCTTTAGATAAAATCTTTGTCCTGCCAGCCATTTCTTCAAATTGGGGAACAAATAGTAGTCCGAGGGGCTCAAGTCTGGAGAATAGGGGGGATGTGAATCGAGTTGGAATCCTATTTCCATTAATTTTTCGACCACAACTGCTGAGATGTGTGCTGGTGCATTGTCGTGATGGAAAAGACCGGCGTTTTTCTTGCAGCTCAGTTTTCAAACGGTCCAATAACGATGAATAATGTGCACCTGTAATAGTTTTACCCTTTTCGAGATAATCGATGAGGATTATCCCTTGCGAATCCCAATAGACAGTCGCCATAACCTTTCCGACCGAAGGAATGGTCTTCGCCCTTTTTGGTGCAGATTCTCCCTTGGTAACCTATTTTTTAGATTGTTGTTTGGTCTCAGGAGTATAGTAATGTATCCATGTTTCATCCACAGTGACGAAACGACACTTTAAGTCCTGCGGATTCTTTTTTAACAGCTGCAAATCATCTTTGCAACACTTCACACGATTCCGTTTTTGGTCAAGCGTGAGCAATCGCGGAACCCATCTTGTGGATAGCTTTCTCATGTCCAAATTTTTATGCAAAATATTATGTACCCGTTCATTCGAGATGCCCACAGCACTAGCAATCTCACGCACCTTTACTCTTCTGTCATAAATCACCATATAATGGATTTTATCAATGATTTCGGGAGTCATAACTTCCATAGGGCGTCCAGAACGTTCAGCATCACTTGTGCCCATGTGGCCACTCCGAAAACTTTGAAACCACTTATAAACTTTTCTAATCGAAGATGCACAGTCACCATAATGTTTATCAAGCTCCTCTTTAGTCCTGAGGCGTTTTGCCTTTCATAAAGTAATGTTTAATCACCACACGAAATTCGTTTTCGTCCATTTTTTGACAATCACTCGACTTCTTTGATTCACACGAATGCCAAACACAAAGAAATAGACCAATATCACTGAAACTTGGTGTCCGTTCTTTCCAAAGATGCTACTAACTAAACATGACCTCGATACGCGCCGATGGTGCCGTCTTTCGGACTTTGCATTGACTTTTCAAACGCCCCTCGTATAATCTGCGGCCGCGAGCTCGGCTCCATTTCACCACCAGCAATGGAGAGTGAAGCTTTGACAATGCCAGCCACCCGTGCTGACGAAACGTCAGAAAAATCATCAAACAAACGTCGGTCGAAGAACCTGAGACGGAAGCTAACAGGCAGTTTGTCATAGTGAAAGTCGTTCGAGGAAGATAATGAAGATAAAAAATACTCAATAGCACAAAATGCGTTACTGTAACATGAGTGAGCGCAATGAAATAGGTTTTTCTTTCGATGTTAGCAGACAGCGTCACTGTCCCCTTTCTGCTTGTGCACAGCCTGCAGCGTACTCACTGGTTTATAACTCCACTCTCGTGACAGCCAATTGATGGAGCGGCCAAATATCTCACGAAATAAGCATCAAACGAAAAGACAACAAAGAATGAAACTTGTCTAGCTTGAAGGGGGAAACCAGGTGGCGCTATGTTTGGCCCGCTAGATGGCGCTGCCATAGGTCAAACGGTTACCAACTGCGTTTTTTTTTTAATAGGTACCTTCATTTTTTATTACGTATTCGTGTAGTACGTAAAGAAATATGATTGTTTCAGTTGGACCACTTATTTCGCTTTGTAATAGGTGGCGCTGTAATAGTCACAAACGTATAAGTACTTGGTGTCACGTAACATTCCGCCAGTGCGGACGCTATTTGCTTCGTGATACATTACCTGTGTTAAAATGGACTGCGGAAAAGGTCGATATCGCGTTGATGTATAGCTATTGCGATCAAAATGCCCAACGGGCGTGTGCTATGTATGCTGCTCGGTATTCTGGACGACATCACCCAGTGGCAGACAAACTGCGCGAGAATCGGGAATCTCAAAAACGTCGGTGTTGAGAATGCTACATCAACATCGATTCCACCCGTACCATATTTGTATGCACCAGGAATTGCATGGCGACGACTTTGAACGTCGTGTACAGTTCTGCCACTGGGCGCAAGAGAAATTACGGAACGATGACAGATCTTTTGCACGCGTTCTATTTACCGACGAAGCGTCATTCACCAACAGCGGTAACGTAAACCGGAATAATATGCACAATTGGGCAACGGAAAATCCACGATGGCTGCGACAAGTGGAACATCAGCGACGTTGGCGGGTTAATGTACGGTGCGGCATTATGGGAGAAAGGATAATTGGCCCCCATTTTATCGATGGCGATCTAAATGGTGCAATGTATGCTGATTTGCTAAGTAATGTTGTACCGATGTTACTACGAGATGTTTCACTGCATGACAGAATGGCGATGTACTTCCAACACGATGGATGACCGGCACATAGCTCGCGTGCGGTTGAAGCGGTATTGAATAGAATATTTCATGGCCCGCACGTTCACCGGATCTGACGTCGCCGGATTTCTTTCTGTGGGGAAAGTTGAAGGATATTTGCTGTCGAGATCCACTGACAACGCCTGACAACATGCGTCAGCGCATTGTCAATGCATGTGCGACCATTACGGAAGGCAAACTACTCGCTGTTGAGAGGAATGTCGTTACACGTATTGCCAAATGCACTGAGGTTGACGGACATTATTTTGAACATTTAATCTTGTATTTACAGGTAATCACGCTGTAACAGCATGCGTTCTCAGAAATGATAAGTTCACAAAGACACATGTATCACTTTGGAACAACCGAAATAAAATGTTCAAACGAACCTACGTTCTGTATTTTAATTTAAAGAACCTACCTGTTACCAACTGTTCGTCTAAAATTGTGAGCCATATGTTTGTGACTATTACAGCGCCATCTATCACAAAGCGAAAAAAGTGGTCCAACTAAAACATTCATATTTCTTTACGTACTACACGAATATGTAATAAAATATGGGGTTTCCTATTTAAAAAAAAAACGCTGTTGATATCCGTCTGACTTATGGCAGCGCCATCTAGCAGGCCAACCGTAGCGCCATCTGGTTTCCCCCTTCAAGCTAGACAAGTTTTGTTCTTTTTAGTTTTTTCGTTTGACGCTTATTTCGTGAGATATTTGGCCCGATCACGATAAATGGGCCACCCCGTATATAAGACATATTATATTATGCACGATGTAGTACACATATTATATTATGCACATAAGACATATTATGGGACTACACCGATGAGCCATAACATTATGACCACCTGCTTCCAACAGAGGTTTGTGGAGGTATGTGGCATTAGATGTCTACGCACAGGTCACGTATGTAATATGTGTACGGACAGGTCATGTAATCCGCGTAAATAACGGACCGCTCATGTGCGTACTCGGCGATGGCGCCTGACAGTGACCTAGATGGGTTGCATAGGATTTGTGTCAGTTGAATTCGATCGCAGAGACATCAACGTGAGTTGACTATAATATTTCTCAAACCAATGTAGCACGGTTCTGACTTCGTGACACGAACAGTTATACTGCTGAAAGGTGACACGGCCGTCGGGAAAGACATCAAACAAAAAGGGGTGCAGGTGGTTCGCAGCTGCCATTGTGTCTTCCATTACTACCACAGTTCCCATGCAAGCGCAGGAGAATGTCTCCACAACATACTACTGCTACCACCCGCCTTCATCCGTAGAGCACTGCACGTTTCGTTCAGCTGATGACGACGTTTGTGGAGACGACCATCGACCATCGACCATTGACACGTTCCCACTGTTTGACGGTCGAATACCGAAAGTATCGTGCCCACTGCAATCGCAACCGACAATGTCGCTGGGTCAACATGTGAACACGTATCGGATATCTGCTGCAGAGCTCAGCTATCAGCAATGTACGGTGAACGACGTGCTGCGAAACACTTGTGAGTGCACCAGCATTGTGTTCTTTCGGTAGAGATGGCACAGATAATCATCTATCTACTTTGCAGAGAAGAGAAGCCTCCGAACCCCAAGTTCTGTGAAGAGTCGTGAACATCCAACTATTCAGCGTCTAGAGGTAGTTTCACTGTCCGTCTACCTCTTTCCGTAGAGTCCGCAGCTCGTGGTCTCGCGGTCGCGGGGTCCCGGGTTCGATTCCCGGCGGGGTCTGGGATTTTCACCTGCCTCGAGATTACTGAGTCTTTGTGTAGTCCTCATCACTTCATCATCATTCATGCACGTGGCAAGATTGGACTGAGGAAGTGTTGGGAATTTGTACGGGCGCTGATAAGCGCGTAGTTGAGCGCCCCACGATCCAAAACATTATCATCATCTATCCGTAGATGCTCGCAACAGTAGCACGTGAATATGCGAAAAGCTTTGCCGTTTTCGAGATACTCGTTCACAGGCACTGCGTAACAATAACCAGCCATTGTTAAAGTCACTTATCTCATTGGACTTCCCCATTTTCAGCCCGTATCTTCGCTAGGGTTATCCCCCACCCGTGTCGTCTCCGCTTACGTAGTATTGTTACCACGTCCCGTTCCAGCAAATCAACCAAGTGGGATCCACTGCCGCTGTGAGCAGTGGGCATAATGTTTTGGCTTATCAGTTTATCTGCAGCTATGCCTTAAAGGATAGCCACTTTCACGATAAGTTCCACAACAGACTGTTTCCTATTTGCATTTGCACGCCGTCAGATTCCATCAGTTCTCATCACTCTGTTGCACCAATACGATTCTAACTGCATTCCTCAAGAGTGGACACGTAGCCGAACGTCTTGCACTGTTTGTAACTCCTAAAAAATCCGCTTTCCATCTAGATGGTGCGAACCTTTGTGGTCACTGTGACGCGCTATTTTTCATTCGTTGTTCATAGTGCAAGTTAATGGTTTGTTTTAAAAATTTATTGAATGTCGACGCTGTCCATTGTGTAAAGTGTAATACGTACGTCCCATAGGCTGATTTCTGCGTCTTCTAGACACTATCGGCCTCCTGATCCACATGGTGAGTAATTAGCAATTAATATTTTTTGTTGTTAACATAACACTTTCAAATGAGCCATACTAAAGATTGAACTTGCGACCTCGCACTCAAGTGCTTCCTTGTCAGTATAGAAGGATGGAAAGCAGCTTCAGTCGTGCTGGAGGGAGGTCGCTTAGGTAACATCAGTGGGCCTATGAGAGGAATGTTGTCACACACGTAACAAAGCCGTGCTACGGAAAAGAAATGAGTATGAAACGTCCTGGCAGATTAAAACTGTGTGCCGGACCGTGACTCGAACTCAGGACCTTTTATTTTCGCGAGCAAATACTCTGCCAACTGAGTTACCCAAGCACGACTCACGCCCCGTCCTCACAGCTTCACTTCTGCCAGTATCTCGTCTCCTACCTTCCGAACTTTACAGAAGCGCTCCTGCGAGCCTTGCAGAACTAGCACTCCTGAAAGAAAGGAATTTGCGGAGACATGGCTTAGCCACAGCCTGTGGGATATTCCAGAATGAGATTTTCACTCTGCAGCGGAGTGTGCGCTGATATGAAACTTCATGGCAGATTAAAACTGTGTGCCGGACGGAGACTCGAACTCGGGACTTTTGCCTTTCGCTGGCAAGGTCTCGAGTTCGAGTCTCTGTCCGGCACACAGTTTTAATCAGCCAGGAAGTTTCATATCAGCGCACACTCCGCTGCAGAGTGAAAATCTCATTCTTGAAGAAATGAGTACAACATCTGAGTACTTACACGTTCAAATAAAAAAAACATCTTCTACAACTCATGCCTAATAAATTGCAAGTGTGGAGTTAAAAAATTTCATGATTCGTTTCATATCGCTGGTTGGTTAAAATATTTAGAGCTTGCAACGTAAAATCATTTGAAGAGTATTTTTACAAGAAAATACACATATCCATAGAATTTGTAAACTGCGGAAGACATAGCATTACTCTCCACCTTTCTCCTCTTCGCTGTGCGCAGATTTGCGCTTACACCCGAACAGAGGTGTTTACGCACATAGAAAGCCAATGTTTCAATAATTTCACCAGCATGTTAGGTGCGTTAACACTCTGCATTCAGGTAACTTCCTTAGAATATAAACATCAATTCTACTCGTGCGAGACAAAAATCATTCGCATGCACGTTTCGCAGAGATACAGCAACAGCTAACTTGCAACACTTATCACACATACGAATCGGACCTGTATCTGACGATAGTATGTAGACTTCCTTATTCACATAGTAAACATTGCCCTCGATGGACGGATAATTCGATATATTCACATTAAAACAGCAATACAAGTCATTCTACACCCAATCCTTGTTAGCTGTACTGCAAATGGTTGCAATGTACAGTAGACATGGACTGGATGTCAGAAAGACCCCCTAAGGCAGTCCCGTCCTCACCATAGCGTTGGTAAACTTTTCAAATTTTAAACTCCTTGCTAACTGACACCGAGCACAGTAGGATACCGATA
This sequence comes from Schistocerca americana, assembly GCF_021461395.2. Lineage (NCBI taxonomy): Eukaryota > Metazoa > Arthropoda > Insecta > Orthoptera > Acrididae > Schistocerca > Schistocerca americana. The sequence continues at coordinate 536,867,206 of NC_060124.1, forward strand.
CGTCGAGCAAGTGAAAAACAGTTTCAAGAAGCGTAGTAATAGCGTAGATAATGCTGGAAACTGAAGAAATGAACTAAAATTTCTGCCACGGCCGAGACCGGAACTTGGGTAGTTCATCAAAACCGATTCATGGATTAGTGAAAACAGGGTTGTCGTCGCGAGATTGAATATCGTAATCCCCAAATCCTCGAAAAAGAAGCGTAAAAATATGCCTATTAAAAAAAAACAGACAAAAAGTCACTTGACGCCTTCCGAGATACAATCTCCACTCCCTCCAAATTAATAATGTAAGTGTAGACCAGATGTGGCTTAAATTCAAAGAAACAGTATCGACAGCAATTGAGAGATTTATACCAAATAAATTAACACTCTACAGAGCTGATCCTCCTTGGTACACACTGTTGCAGAAACAACGAAACAAATATGCCAAATTTAAACAGACGCAAAATTCCCAAGATTGGCGATCTTTTACAGAAGCTCGAAATTTAGAGCGGACTTCAGTGAGAGATGCTTATAACAGTTTCCACAACGAAACTTTGTCTCGAAACCTGTCAGAAAATTCAAAGAGATTCTGGTCGTATGTGAAGTATGTTAGCGGCAAGAAACAATCAATGCCTTCTCTGCGCGATAGCAATGGAGATACTATCGAAGACAATGCTGCCAAGGCAGAGTTACTAAACACAGCCTTCCGAAATGCCTTCACGAAAGAAGACGAAGTAAATATTTCAGAACTCGAATCAAGAACAGCTGCCAACATGAGTAACGTGGAAGTAAATATCCTCGGAGTAGTGAAGCAAGCTAAATTACTTAACAGAAGCAAATCTTCTCGTCCAGACTCTATACCAATTAGGTTCCTTTAGGAGTATGCTCCATACTTAACAATCATATACAACCGTTCGCTCGAAGGAAGATCGGTACCCAAAGACTGGAAAGTTGCTCAGGTCACACCAATATTCAAGAATGGTAGAAGGAGTAATCCTTCTAATTCCAGGGCCATATCGTTAACGTCGATATGCAGCAGGATTTTGAAACATATATTGTGTTCGAACATTATGAATTACCTCTATGAAATCGGTCTATTGGCACACAGTCAACATGAGTTTAGAAAACATCGCTCTTGTGAAACACAACTAGCTCCTTCTTCACCTGAAGTGTTGAGTGCTATTGACAAGGGATTTCAGATCGATTCCGTATTTCTGGGTTTCTGGAAGGCTTTTGACGCTGTACCGCACAAGCGGCTCGTAGTGAAATTGCGTGATAATGGAATATGGTCTCAGTTATATCAGACAGATCACAGTTTGTAGTAATTGACGGAATGTCGTCGAGTAAAACAGAAGTGATTTCTGGCGTTCCCCAAGGTAGTATTATAGACCCTTTGCTGTTCCTTATCTATATAAACGATTTGGGAGACAATCTGAGCAGCCGTCTTCGGTTGTTTGCAGATAACGCTGTCGTTTATTGACTAATAAAGTCATCAGAAGATCAAAACAAACTGCAAAACGATTTAGAAAAGATAACCAAATGGTGCGAAAAGTGGCAGTTGACCCTAAATAACGAAAAGTGTGAGTTCGTCCACATCAGTGCTAAAAGGAACTCGTTAAACTTCGGTTACACGATAAATCAGTCTAATATCAAAGCTTCTAAATAGCTGGGAATTACAATTACGAACAACTCAAAATGGAAGGCATACATAGAAAACGTTTAGGGAAGGCTCACCAAAAACTGCGTTTTATTGGCAGGACACTTAAAAACATAACAGACCTACTAAGGAGACTGCCTACACAACGCTTGTCCGTCCTCTTTTAGAACACTGCTGCGCGGTGTGGGATCCTTACCAGATAGGACTGACGGAGTACATCGAAAAAGTCCAGAGAAAGGCAGCACGTTTTGTATTATCGCGAAATATGGGAGAGAGTGTCACAGAAATAATACAGGATTTGGGCTGGACATCATTAAAAGAAAGGCGTTTTTCGTTGCGACGGAATCTTCTCACGATATTCCAATCACCAACTTTCTCCTCCGAATGCGAAAATATTTTGTTGACACCGACCTACATAGGGAGGAACGATCACCACGATAAAATAAGGTAAATCAGAACTCGTACGGAAAGATGTAGGTATTCATTCTTTCCGCGCGCTAGACGAGAATGGAAAAATAGAGAATTGTGAAGGTGGTTCGATGGACCCTCTGCCAGGCACTTAAATGCGATATAGATGTAGATGTAGATGTAGCATAGTTGGCCGTAGCGCTGCGGTGATGTAATGGTCAGTCTTTCTGCCTATTAAGCAAGAAAACCGGCTTCGAGTCCCGGACCTGGCACGAATTTTAATTCCTTTCTTCAGCTTTCAGCACTATCGTAGATAATGATGAGACTTTAATGTAGCGGGGAAAATTGAATTGTAAGAGCGTAGAGTTTACTTCACTGGACAGCATCTCATTTCATAGTCTAAATTCTAGTTACGGAATATTGTACTAAAGCTCGCTGCCTGTAGGGTACCTGCACCGTAGTCGTTAGAAAGCTGTGAATGGTGACAGCATCCGTCTAACGTTTCTCCTTCAGTCGGCAGCAGAATGGCACAGGAAGCGGAACGGTGCTCGGTGAGTACAATACGGTTATTCTGTTGGACGTAGGAAAAGAATGTGGGAGACAAAAGAGTAAACATATTTTAATATGCACGCATTCAGTTAAAAAAATACAGCAGAGATACAATAAACTTCATTCCGTGAGAATTCCAACGTCGGCCAGTCTGTCTATGTCGCTGTCGGTCACCTACACGTTCCTACAACTAAACTCCACATCGTCGTCGATCATTGTTGTAAGGTGACGAGGTAGGCACACTTTACAATTGTCCTGCTCCAACAACACAGTTGCATCGTATTGAGTGATTACACTTTTAGCACTGAGCAGATCACAATTTTTATGGATTTCATATTCAAAGTCCATTACTCACAATCATAAGTGAAAACGGAATTCCTTTTCAGTCACATTGGAAGCTTCGTTTTGATATCTTTATTTAGTTTACTGTCATCATATCGGGGTATTTTTACTCTTCTGTTAATTTCTTCTTTGTGTCAAACCAATCGTTTTTCCAACTAACCTGATTGCAAAAAACAGAAAAGAAACCCTCAAACTGACCTAATACTTTTTACTTCTTTTCGTTCAGTGCGTTGACCATATACTCACATTAACCCTTTGTTATAACTGATTGACAGTTTGTAATCTACCCCTCCATCCTTTGTTTTTCTCTCTACTATTGTCGATGGTAAAGTTTATTCAAAAAATACGAGAGTAGTAATATTTACAATAAACTTTTTACTTACCTTCTTTTCTCGCAGTTGGCTCCAGTTCTTCCTGTCCAGGGGTCTGATTCTTGAAGCTGAAATTTTTACATTTTAGGTTCTCATGTTCCAATTGACGTAAATATATTTGATGATTGCCTGTGCAGATATGTTCAAATGGCTCTGAGCACTACGTGACTTAACATCTTAGGTCATCAGTCCCCTAGAACTTAGAACTGCTTAAACCTAACTAACCTAAGGACAGCACACAACACCCAGTCATCACGAGGCAGAGAAAATCCCTGACCCCGCCGGGAATCGAACCCGGGAACACGGGTGTGGGAAGCGAGAACGCTACCGCACTGTGCAGATATGTTTTTTATCTTTATTTGCTTCACATTTTACTATATCACACTGTCTTTTGAATTTTCACATTAACAGAGCTGAAATTACAACGTTCTCCCAAAATACAAAAACACGTCCGATTACATCAAAGGCATGCCCAGTACTACTTCCTCATTCTGCAGTAATAACAATACTCCAGAGAATTTATAAATTTGCTTGACAAATGAATTTCTATCAATGTATAAATGAATCCAGAAATAAACGTAATAAACGGCACCAGATTGCGTAATTAATAATATAAATTTTAAGTGTGCCAAATATTTAGCAATTTCAAATGTTTATACAAAAATAATTTTAACTGTACATACAGAGATAGTACATATCGATTGTGACAACGAAAATAAAGTACTTCATTTTCATAGTTTTTATCTTGAAATATAATACATTGTGTATCAAATTACATGAAATTTTACAGATAAACAGTAGAGATAATATTGACCTGTCCCAAATTCGGAAATTAGTTCCGGTATCGACTACTTCTGTTGAGGAAATGCAATGCTAGAGGACGGTGTCCCTTTACAAGTTCTTCTAACAAACTTTATCTAGTAATTCATTCTGTTCGATGAGTGTTGACTGCACTACAGGCGAAGACTACAGTGTAATCTGGAACACGTTAGTTCAGTAACAAGGATTCCCTCAACTACGAAATCTTAATCCTCCACAAGACTCACAAACCATATCCACGTAGATACCAATTTGATATTGTGTGTTGATGATCCCTGTGATCGAATCCGACAAAGAATAAAGAATAATTTGTACAAATAAGGCTAAAATGTATTTCATTTTCATGTTTTTCACATTCAAAATTCATTACTCAGAGCCGTAACATTCGAACCGTTCCATTGTACTGTCTCTATATGTGTGTTGATATATAGGCAAATTCTGCTACAATACTGTGAGGCGTGATATAGCGGAAAAACAGCACGGTGAGGTGAAATGCAAGATGTAACTCATATGTATACATGCATTCTGAATGTAAATATTCGTACGGGAAAACTACTTTTAAAGTTGGAATACAAACTTATAACCATACGTTTCGAATCGCTACTGTTAAAACCATACCTAGCGGTGCTGAGTGAGCGTCCAGAATCACGACATTACCCATAATGATAGAAACAACAACTCATTGTTTCACAGTTATACAAAAATATTAGTAAATTTCATTTATCATTTACATGGTTGGCGGGAAGATCTCTTCACGTTGACGGTTTAACATAACCTGTTGACCAAATGTTACTCAACTATTTTTATTTATCGTTGTTACAACCGAGGCGTGGCTATTTTATTGTCAAAAAAGAAAAAATGTAGCAAGAAATACATAAATCAGGGAAATCGTTCTGAAGAGTTTCCTGTTTTGTCTTTCGTCGTGAATGAATCGTGAGCCGCATGAAGCTTTCACTTTCCTCATGGGTGTATTTCATATGTTACGTAACGCGTCGTAAACACACGAAATACAGTTTGGTTAACTTTGCATCATGAGCAGGTTTCCATATTATGGTGAAACCTTACAGCTCGTGTTAAATAGCAAGTGGGTGCAAATAATAAAATCGTTCTAAATTAACATTCAACGACCCATACTGAAGTTGTCTTCACAAATTTGCTCCATATTCGTGACGTCCTGTTTGAAAACTAAAATAATATTCATATTGTCACAAATCAGCTGTTTAGGTACTTTTAATTATGGCTGAGAAGTGTAAAATGAATCCGTATTGTTATGCCTGTCAAACCAAAAGTAATTCCTTATCCGAGTTGGTTTTCCACAGGTCACGTGTAACAACCGAGTTACGTTTTATCTCAGCTGGTAGTGGTACCGGTATAACGTCGTTAAACTCACTAAATGTTAAACCACGGATTCCGCTCACTATTCTTTTCATATTTGATACTTTCACTGCGATTTGATACTTTCACTGGAACAAAGACTTAGAAAATACATAGAGGTGTTCAAAAAAAAAAAAAGGAAAAAGAAGGCTCCATCTGGACGGGTTAAGTCAGAAGAAAATTCAGAGCATGTGGTTCTTTCACCTTGACATTTAGCAGAATAGACATTTGTTTTACTTTGTACGAGACTTTCTAGTGAAACATAAACACGCTTTATACATTCATTTATTTCGAAGTTTTTTTATATGTTGTTGAATAGATGTTTTGCTTTAAATGTAGTTTCAGTTCAGTTCCAGTGTCCTGCACGTACTGTACATCTATAGTGCCATATATGAATGCTCAAAAACAGTGGCAACATAAATAGAAATTATTCTCCCATGGCTGAAATTCGCAGCGTGCAAGTACTGACACGTTTGACAATAACTTTTTTACATATGTTACTTATTCGATTCATAACTGTTCACTATATGTAATGGTGTATAGTGGAACACCTTCAACAGGATCTGCAGATGTTTCCATCGGGTGAGCTGAAACAATTACGGACAACCAGCGGACAGGATCCCAGCGGTTTCACTGACGACACGCCCGTTTAAATTCCCACTTTCGCGATCGATAGGTTTCGGGATACAGTGTAAACATCGAGTCAGAATATCTTAGCCCAACTTCACGTTTGTGAGCAGTTTTTTCATTTATGATGAAAGCCAAACAACTTGGTAGCTAGTTCGTTGTACATTTTCTTTAACACTTAGCTATTGTTTTGTGCTACGGTCTTAAAACAATATTGCGTTCATCAAGGACACGTAGTAGACATCGACCGAGTTCGTCTTACCTATTTGTCACTAGGTTTGCCATATATGATGAAACCTTGCAGGACGCAATAAATAACAACAGTTTAAGCAAAACATTTGCACTATACATTTGTCTGTTACACTTAGCGACTGTACTGCGCTACGGTTTTAAAACAATATTAACTTCAACATGGCTTCATATACTATTAACGAAACTGGTGGGTTAAAACGACTCTCATTGTCAAACAATATTCCGTTCATCATGGCTTCACATACTGTTAAGAAAGTGCGGTTTGCAGAACAATGTGCAGTTAGTTATTCAACAGAACTGTATCTTGCTATAACATGGGGTAAATTATTACAGTGTTAAAGATTAGGAAGAACCTTGTTACAATTTTGTTTGATGATTGTCTATACCCAGATATAAAATACCTATATATGATAGAAGTTGTTACAAAATCTTATTTTTATTTTATTGTGGCAGGTATCATGAGAAAAAATGAAAAGAAGACAGACAAATGCAAAATACCAAAAGAAACATGGTGAGGAGCCAAAACAAGTAATAGCCGGTTCTTCACTGAGGAAGGTCGCTACTAATGTGGAACAAATTTCACGACACTACAACGGTTGTGTCACAAAATGAAAATCTCTGTGCCTAGCGTTGAATTTATTATTGAGTCGTAATTGTCTGCTTAAATCACACCTCACTACAGGGTTAATGCAGTAACGTAACTGCATGAGATACGCCTAAAGCATGTTGCATACATCTCTGTATCCAAGTTTCATGTCTAAGGAGTAGCGTAATTGTCTGATAACGTCGTACTTAATTAATATTGTGTTCATCTTGGGAAAATCTTAACTCCTGAGCTAGAAACGTCTCATAGACGTGCTAGTGGATGAAATTACATGTGCAAAACAGCTAAGCCATACTCTAGTAAGCGTAATTGTCTGGTGAAATCACAAGTGCCTAACAGATCAAACGAAAAGATTCTAGTATATACATCTGAAGCGTAATTATCTGACGAAATTAAGACACGCATCTAAAGCATGTTGAAGCATATCAAGAGCACAGAGTCCTGTGCTCAGATACAGGGGACAGCGTAATTATCTGATAAAAAAATGACATACGTATCAGGATCTGGGGACCAGGACCCAGGGAACGGCGTGATTGTCTGATAAAATCATACGCAATTATCTGATGAAATTACGACATACATCTCAGGATCCAGGGGACAGCTTCAGGATAATTACATAATTTGATAACTAAACATGCGGAGAACCGAACCAGTACATCTGGGAATCCAGAGATCTCAGGACTCAGCGATTTTCGGTGATTAGTGTCACGTCACGGGACGGGGGAGGGGGGGGGGGGGGTGCACGACAGCCGCCTCAGGGAGTGTTGTTGATGTTATGACAATATTGAGGCTGGGGCAACAAGTGACCTTTCATTTTCGAAAATTTTGTTATAATAACATTAATAATCAAACCCAGGATCTAATATTAAACTGTGGGCGGGAATGGCATCTTCAAACAGTAGATAGATGCTATAATTTTTTATATTTATAAAGTAAAGTAGTATAATATACGTAAATAAAAAGCGACGAAGACGGTACACTTAGAATGAGATTTTCACTCTGCAACGGAGTGTGCGCTGATATGAAACTTCCTGGCAGATTAAAACTGTGTGCCCGACCGATACTCGAACCCGGGACCTTCGCCTTTCGCGGGCAAGTGCTCTACCAACTGAGCTACCGAATCACGACTCACGGCCGGTACCCACAGCTTTACTTCTGCCAGTACCTCGTCTCGTTTGGAAGGTAGGAGACGAGGTACTGGCAGAAGTAAAGCTGTGGGTACCGGGCGTGAGTCGTGCTCCGGTAGCTCAGTTGGCAGTCTGCCTTCGGCAGTGGCACAGTGCGGACCGTGTTGCCTGCCGGCCGCGCTGTGGTGCGCGCGCCTGTTTGTTTACGCCGGAGCAGCTTCGCGTGTGCGGTGTTGTGAATCTAGAACGAGATGGCACACTCGAACAGAAAAACGACTTTAAAGTTCAGTTTTGCGAACGACTATACACGACCAAAGGCACACGAGACTGAACGTTTCTTCAGAGAAGAGGTAAAAATCGATCCACAGGAAATCGTGGGAATCAATTTATCGCTCGTTTCAAGCGTCGTCTATGTCAAGCTTGTTGACGAGGCTGCTTGCGAAAGACTTCTACAACGATCACCGAACGGGTATCGTTTCTGTCATGCCGACGGGAATGTTGGTGCGGTTACAGTCGATCACGCAGGAATGGGGATCCGCACTATACGAGTCTTCGAACTTCCGTTTGAGGTCCCGTCTGAACTTATTACCGACGCCTTTCGACCATACGGTACAGTTCTATCCCATGTGACCGAAAAATGGACGAGTTTTACCACGTACCCCGTTTTAAATGGGGTGAGACAAATACGGATAGAACTGCGAAAGCACGTCCCCTCTTATTTGTACATAGGAGGTTGTCGAGCGATTATAATCTATGATGGGCAACCTCGCACTTGCTTGGGGTGCGGGAAAGAAGGTCACGTCCGCTCGGAATGCCTCCGGCGACGTTTAGTGCAAACTCCATGGGATGACGTTCAGGCGCCACAACAGACGACTGTCTTACCATTGACCTTTGTGGAAGCCCTGAGAGGCGACGTGAGGGAGATTTCCGATGGACACCAGCAGCTGCCCCCTATAGAGAGCATTGACACCAACGGACTGGACCTCCGACCACCGGTTCCACCACAGCAGCCACAGGACACCACACAAGAGATGCAGCTGACGGCCGCTCCAGGCTCATCCGTGGTGGCTGACAGTGCTTCCACCGAGAGCGTGATAGGCCAGGATCAAGACGGAGGATACGCAACCCAAACAGCCGATGCGGAAGCAAGGCAACGGAAACAGCGTTCGCCGAAGAGAAGAAAGAAGCGTCGACTGACTTCTGCTGACGATAGCCGTAGTTCCGAGGGGACAGTGGACGACAACGACAGTATCGACCTGAGACCAGTGGATTCAACAGATACCGAGATGACTGTGCAGGAGCTACACAGCGACGATAACTTGACCTCTCCTTCTGGTGACCGGAAGGCAGAAGTGGAGATGACACCTGTCCAACATCAGAGCGATGACAACGTTGCCTACCATCCTTCGACCAGTTCCGGAAATATGCTGGGGGACTGGGCGCAAGAAACGGACCAACAGGAACAGGATGAAAATACGAACGCGACGATTGAGGATAGTCCTGGCCAGAGGCCGGGAGGGGTCGGGAAATGTTGAACAAATTAGTGTGTTGAGGAGCGCCGGGGGTGCAGATAGACGCTTAATGACACCGCCCTACAACTGATGAACACAAGCCAGGCGTACCACATTGCCACGATAAACATTAATGGCATACGGACACCGCTTAAAATTCAAATGCTGAAAGATATGTTACGTGCTGCGGATGTGGATATTGTACTCCTACAAGAAGTGCGTTTCACATCGCCGCCAGAGTTCTACGGTTACGAGGTACATTATTCAGTGCACCATGAAAGTGGATGCGGTGTGGCGATTCTCACCAGGGAAGGAATAGGAGTGGAGGACGTCAGGTCTCTCCGTTCGGCATGTGGCATAGCGATCACTGTCGATGGCGTTCGTTTCATCAACTTATACGCACCATCTGGCTCCACAAAACGAAGAGAAAGGGCGACTTTTTACACCGAAGAGATAGCACCGTTGTTCACTAGACGCTATGATAACTATAAAGTGGGCGGCGACTTTAATTGTGTCGTCGACAAAAAGGACCAAGTACCTCATTATGTGTCATGCATGGAACTGCGTGCGTTGATTACCGAAATGGCGCTTCTAGATACCTGGGAACAGCAGCATGGTGACAGACCGGGTTATACGCTTGTCACGGGACACTCGGCGAGTAGACTTGATAGAGTGTATGTGACACGAGCTCTACGGACGGCGATACTGGATGCCGAAATCTGGCCAGCGGCTTTTACGGATCATATGGCGTACGTCTGTACGATTTCACTAACGCGTCAGAAGATATGGCGGAGTAAGGGTCACTGGAAAATGAATTGTGCACTTTTACGTGACACTGAATGTCACCGGTCGATAGAGGCGGCCTGGGAGACCTGCGTTCGCCGCCAACGAGCATACACCTCGGTTCTCCAGTGGTGGATTAAATGCGCAAAACCAACGTTACGGAGAACGTTGATACGATACGGGCAGGACAAATCGCAGTGGAACCGCACGACGGCTGATTTTTATTTTACAGCCCTGAGGGAGCTGATGACCCAACAACCATCGCCGGAAAGGCACACGGCCATGCGCAGGATAAAAGCCAAGTTATTACAACTGACGAGACTAAGAATGGAAGGTATAATGGTCCGGGCGAGATTGGCGGACACAGTTGCTGCCGAAACCCCCTCCATGCACCACGTGGTACGTGAACGCCAACGACGACGCAGGACATTGATCAGGGAACTAATCTCTGAAACTGGCCAGCAAGTTGTGCACCAGCGTGATATTGCGCATGTGTTTACCGACTATTTCCGTCAGTTATATGGACCTGTACGTGTGAACCACGAGACACTACATGATGTCATCTCGGAAATGCCAGATAGAGGACCACCACTGGATGCAGAGACTTTCATCACAGCGATAACAGAGGACGAGCTGACAGACGCAATTGCCAGGGGGGCTCCGAACAAGTCCCCAGGACAGGACGGCTTCCCAATTGAATTTTACCGCGCCTTTGCATACCTCATGGGACGGACCTGGATTCAGATGTACAACGAACTACTGTTACCGCAGACTGAGATACCTCCCGAATTCACGGAGGGTATCATCATCCCAATACCCAAACCACGCGGTGGCAGAAATCCAGGAGATTATAGACCACTCACTCTCTTTAACTGCGACTATAAGATTTTCGCGCGCATCCTTGGGGCTCGCCTGCGGTCTTCACTTTCTGATAGACTCCTCATACGTACATACGGCGCTCGGTGACTACCGAGATATCTTCGCATTAGCAGCGGCATGCCGAGTGCGTGGGGCACTCGTCGCCATTGACTTCGATCATGCGTTCGACAGAGTGGATCATACCTTTTTGCATGCGGTGATGGGCAGATTGGGAATCCCACAGGCCTTCATCCTAGTGATCATGCGACTGTTACACGGCGTACGATCAAAGGTCTCGGTGAATGGGCGGGGCACTGACTACATTGTTATTTCAAGGTCAGTTCGTCAAGGTTGCCCCCCTTCGATATTTTTTTGTATGCAATGGCTTTGGAACCCTGTCTATATGGTCTCCGAAGACGGTTGGAGGGAGTGCCGTTGCCACAACTGACCTCTCATTGCCGCGCTTATGCTGACGATGTGATGCTGGTGGGACGGACAGGCGAAGAAGTACGTACGGCGTTGGTATGGATACAGCGATACGGGATGGCGGCAGGAAGCGTGCTTAATCTACAAAAATCACGCTGCATGAATGTCGGTCGAGGATTACAACCGGGGGAGGAAGGCCCGCTCATCTTAGTTCAGACCATAAAATGCCTAGGTATTACGTTCCACACGGATGTGCAGCGGACAGCAGCGGATACCTACCGACGCATATTGAAGCTGATGCGGACAATGGTGCTGTTACAGAAATTAAGAGCGTTGGATATGATTCAGAGGGTGACCTATGTTAACGTATACCTAGCACCGAGTCTCAATCACGTAGCGCATGCCCTGCCTTTAACGCGCACAATGGCATCACGGATACAAGCAACTTTCGGAACCTACGTGAGTGTGGGACACCTGTTTAAGATCCGATACACAACGCTTACGGTACCACCTGGAGAGGGTGGACTTGGTCTAGTGAACGTATATGAAAAGGCACGGGCGCTATTCGTCAGTACGATTTTCCGACAGTGGCGCGGTCAATTTCGCAATATCTCGGGTGCGTTGGCCGATGTACTAGCGCCCACTTCAATGCTACCCCCAGTTAATGTGGGCCGTATTTCACCGAAGCTGTCACATTTCAAGTCTTTTTTTTTTTTTGGAGCTTAGCTATGTCAGAGATTCCTTCCCAACAACACGACTACCGACGACGCGAGACGTATACCAACTCTTACTGCGCCGGTGCCCCAGGAATACCCTGGAAAAGAAGTACCCAGACAAGAACTGGCGACAGATATGGCGCGTTATACGGAACGTTTACCTCCCAACGTCGGTACGCTCAACATGGTATGTGGTGATAAATAGGAAGTTCGCAACGAATCAACGGCGGCACGCGATTCATTTGGCAGACACTCCACTATGTTTAGGCTGCGCAACAGTGGACACTGATGAACATCGTTTAGCATGTAGTGGGACGGCTCCAGTGTGGCACTTGGCACAACAGATATTGGCGTTCCTGTTACGCTCCGCCTCTCACACAATTTCATCAGACAAACTTTTTTTCCCCCAAGAATCTTATTTCCCGGTCCAAAAAACCAATGCAGTGACATGGGTGCGGGGAATGGTGGTGGGCTACGTGTATAACGAATCGGAAAAGGACAAAATTGATTTTTGGCATTTTCTCCTGGATGGACACACGAAGCTGCAACAGCATAAGAAATATAGGCAAGACTTCGCTAATTACTTGCGACTTACATTTACCGACCCGCCGGCCAGATGGGGTGTGACGGGTGAGAGATGAGATAGACGAAGAAGCCGAGATAGACACCGATCACACTTACGGACCCTTAGTTAATTTCGAGAAGACGACTCAGTCTTACACCAACGTCTGGAGAACGAGTCGATAGATGGCTCTCTAGCTCTATCAAACGTCGGGTCGTGTGCAGGTGTCGCCCCCGACACGAATTTCATTTCATTGCTACAGGAGCATGTTTCTTTTGTATTTGTACTATCCGCAATGTCTTCATGTCTTTCATTTGGGCATTTTCAGTTTTATTCATTTCTTTAATTAATTAATTTTCTAATTAGCCACCATTTGTTAACATATGGACTTTGTAGACACTATTTATGCGATAGTACAACAAAATGTATGTCAGCAAAGGTGGTAAGCCTGACATTGGAAAAAAAATGGATAGAGCGTCTGCCATGTAAGGAGGAGATCCCGGTTTCGAATACCGGTCGGGGCACACATTTTCAGCTGTAAAAAAAAATAAAAATAAAAGTTGGTAGAGCACTTGCCCGCGAAAGGCAAAGGTCCCGAGTTCGAGTCTCGGTGGGGCACACAGTTTTAATCTGCCAGGAAGTTTAACGGTACACTTACTCTGCACTCATAGAAATCTTGATACACTATTGTAAATATAGCAGTTAATATCAAACTGGTCTGGCATGGAGGCATGATATTTAGTAGAGTCGGCTCTTATACACCGCTCATACCTCTGATGTCAACGAAACGCACTACCGTTTTAAATTTTTAATATTATGTGACATGACGACAACCTATGATTCAATATCGAGGGCAACAAAAATTATTTTGATATATCAGCTTTTGGCGGTTTAAATAAATCATTCCTGAAACAACTGAGAGTCGGCAAAAGGTGTTTTGAGCACTGGATGCATTTGCAGTGTTGCATTGTTTGCCACAGATGATCTAATATTCGGTCACGCATGATTGTGCAGATTTCAAAACTTTTTTTAGCATTTGTAGCTCGCTTTGAATCATCATTAGGTTTCAGGAAACTGTTTTGTTCTCCCTATAATTTCACTTTACCTGTTCGGCAACCCAAACATCGTGTCTTAGATAAGTGTACCACTTCCAGTAGCGTTCTGAACGTCCCAATTCGGTTTTCTATTCATTAATAAATAGCCACTTAGGAAGTTTTCAAGGGACTCTCAAATGGAATCAACACCGTTCTCCGCGGTTATCGGTTAGTTACAGCGGAGGAGGGAGGCAATAACCATAAGCCTGTTATACCATCAATGAGCATTAATTTTAAATAGAATGTTAACAAAGAGAGGACAATATTATTATTAACAAATGTGTCAGGAAACAGACAGCAGATTATTGGAGGAGTCAACATCAGATTCTCATCTCTGGGGCCGAAATGCATGGTGACAATGGATAAAATTCAGCAGCATTGTTCAGCAGGAATTATACATGTATATCCTGAGCGAAGCTGTGACTCACGAGAAATTTGTATAATGTACATAAATAAAAAGCGATGAACACGGTACACTTTCCATATTCCCAGCCCTCCACTTATCTGCTATAATATTATAAAGGCAGTGCGTACCTAGGTACCCACAGCGTACTCCAACTGTCCCACGCCCCGCTATAAAGCCACTTAATGTCTGGACTAGTGATGTAATATGCGGACGCTTCAAGTAACTCCACCGACAATCGATACCACCATCTCTGTACGCGCCACTCGCTGATTCCATTGTCCAGATTTCTGCCTTTCCAGCTACAGCAAACACAGTAAAGCGTATAGGATTGACCCTTGACAGAAAACGAACATGGAATGAATACCTCCCTACCGTCCAATACAAAGTTCGAAACTGACTTAAGCGACTGTAACTACTAAAAGGCCATACTTGTAACCTACAACCTTCCACCACTGTCCTCACCTGTAACTCCTACATCAGACTCACCCAAACTTGTGTTAATATTTCCAAGATCTCCACGTCTCCTTAACTCTACCAATCGCTCGAAAACCTTGAAAGACATGCAGTATGGCACGGTTCTGCATCTGCCAAACTTCTCCATCTAAGTTCCTACACCAACTAATTATTTTCCCATACTTACGTCTTACCTTGGAGCACCTTCACAGCCAATATATTAATCGGAAATATCAGTCCCAACACCCAATATACCATCCACTAATCGCTAACCACAGTTACCTACTCTGCAACTACACCCACATCCCACCTTATACGCAGCTTAATACGTTATCCAAAACATCTAGCAGAAAGCCAGTTCAGCTACCTACCACCGGAAATTCAACCACCCCTTGACATGTGACAATGAAATCCATCCTAAGATACATCTTATTTGCAGTCCTAGTCAACAACACTCGACTTCACTTAATGCATAAATTTATCCCTCTTCCATCCTCCCCTATTAGTAACTGTTGGCTACTCCGTGCAGTTCAACGAGGACCTACTGTAGTAGAGCGCGCGCAAAATAAAGTGACCAGCAGCTGCGCAGTCGGCAGGTCAAGTGTGGGGATAGCAGTGGTGGTGGCCGTTGCGGGCATGCAGCGTAGGTGAAATGCCGAGTGCTGGAGAAGTGTCGCTCTAAGCTGAAGCCTACACTCACATTCTTTGCAAATATTAAGTGGAGGCTATCCACGCTCACAGTTCCAGGCGACCATCAAAAAACATCTACTGTCACCTCTTCTTCGGTTAGTATCTAAAAACAACTTCGATGAAAATGCAATAAAATCAGTGATTTATTTTCGCCTCACTTGTTAATCATTTTTAACCTTCACAGAAGCGCAGTTAGTGGAGAATTTTGAGTAAAGCCTACATTTCTTTTGTTGACATTTTAAAATTTGCTTCTTTTGCCAATATACAGCGGAGTTTACTTAATGTCACCTTATTTATGTAATCGTGCAATCGCAATTGCAAGAGAATTTCGAAACAGTGGTTTATGAAGGTTATTACGTGAGGAACAGAGGACAAATAGCATCAATATCTTATGAAAAGTACATTCTTGGTACAAAAATATACGTGTAGAGTCTTTACTTTTTTTTTAGTCATCATTCTTCTGATTGGTTTGATGCAGTACGCCACGAGTTTCTCTCCTGTGCCAATCTCTTCATCTCAGAGCTGCATTTGCAACTTACGTTCTCAATTATTTGCTGGATGTATTAAAAACACTGTTTTCCTTTACAGTTTTTACTATCTATAGCTCCCTCTAGTACCATGGAAGTTACTCCGTGATGTCTTAACATATATCCTATCATCCTGTCCTTTCTTCTTCTCTGAGTTTTCTATATATTCCTTTCATCGTCCATTATGTGGAGAATCCTCATTCATTACCTATTCAGTTCACGTAATTTTCAACATCTTCTGTAACACCACATATGGAGTGCTTCGATTCTCTTCTTTTCTGGTTTACCCACAATCCTTGTTTCACTGCCATATGACGCTGTGATCCAAACGTCTATTCTCAGAAATTTTGTTACCAGTAGGATTTTCTCAGCCAGGAATGCCCTTTCTACCAGTGCTACTCTGCCTTTATGTCTTACCTGTTCTGTCCGTCATAGGTTACCTTGCTCTCTAGGTAGCAGAATTCCCTAACTTCACCTCTTCCTGTCACCAATCTTGATGTTAAGTTTCTGACTATTCTCATTTCTGCTACTTCTCGGAGAACTTCAAGCTTATCTCTTCATTCCTTAGTACTTCTGTATCCCATTTCTCTGCGCATTGATTCTTCCTGACTATTCTTTTAAGCTTCAGCCTTCTCTCCATCATTACCATCATTACTAAATTGTGATTTGAGTCTATATCTGAATCTTTGTACACGTTACAATCTAGTATCTGATTTCGGAATCTCTGCCTTACCGTAATGTAATTTCACTGAACTCTTCCGTATCTTCCGTCCTTTTGCAAGTTACCTCCTTCTCTTGTGGTTCTTGAACAGTGTATTCGCTATTACTAGCTTTACTTTATTGCAGAACTCAGTTAGTCTTTGTCATCTCTCATTCCTAGTACAGAGCCTTTATTCTCCAATAAAGTTTTCTTCTACTGCTTATCCTACAACCTCTTTCCAGGATTTTCATCTCCCTTTACGTACTAAATTACCCTTTCAATATTTTCATATACTTTCTCTGTCCCTTCATCTAGGGCCTGTGGCGTCCGCATGTATACTTTAACTACCTTTGTCGCTGTTGGTTCGCTGTCAGTTCTGATGAGAAAAATCCTATCACTGAACTGTTCACAGCAACTCAATCTCTGCCCTACCATTCTATTCATAACGAATGCTACTCTCGTTACCCCATTTTTGTTGCTGTTGATATTACCCTATGCTCATCTGACCAGAAATCCCTGTCTTCTTTCCATTTCAATTCACTGACCCCCACTATATCTATATTGAGCTTTTGCATTTTCCTTTTCAAATTTTCTATATTTCGTACCACGCTTAAAATTCTGACATTCCACGTCCCGACTGCTAGAACGTTATCCTACCGTTGGTTAATCCATCTGTTTCTCGTGGTCACCTCCCCATTGGCAGTCCCCTCCCGGAGATCTGAATGGGGGAAAGATCCGTAATCTTTCGTCAAGGGAGAGATCATCATGAAATTTATTTTCCAATAACAGGCCCTATGTCCTACGGATAAATATTGTGTCTTTAATGCAGTTGTTCCATGTCGAAGGTCATTGCTGATTCTTCCGCCTTTATGGGCAGTTTTCCATCCCAAGGGCAAGGGAAAGTCCTAAATTTCTGTTCGCTCTTCCGCCCTCTTTCGCAAGACCTATGGCAGAATGAGGGTGACTTCTTATCACAGAAGTCTTCGGCCGCCATTGTGGAAGATATTTATTCAAAATTTAAGCCGTGGCAGGGATTCGAAACCCATACCGTGGGCGTTTTGATTACTAATCAAAGACGCTGAAAAATTCAAAATGTTAGCTAAATGTCATATCCAGCAACATGTACACCAGTGCAAAATCATAGGGACCCCTACTTTTCCTTGCAAACTTTTTCCAGTTTCTGAATGCCTTACTCAAACGAAAATATCACAATAGCTACGATCATTAACGAAATGATGGACGCGTCACCATGAAGCTAAGATGTGAAGCTGTAAGTTATACTTTTTTTTTTTTTTTTTACTGAATACTTTCTGTAAAATCGTTTGAGAAAGATTGCACGGTGTGCCCCTCGATTCTGTCAGCACGGAGCATCGCCAACCGGCCAGAAGCGAACAAACAACGTCGGCCTCCCTATCCGAACAAACAAGTGAACTCGCCCAGCGGTTTGGACGAGAACTGGTCACTGCGCGGCGGCCACCGTACCCTGCGTGGACACTACTCACTTCACTCCCGTGATGAACATGATCATTTTCAAGCACCACCAGCATCACCATTATAGCGCGACAGCATTATCTTTGATTACACTTCATCTACAGTCTTTTATTCGCAACTGTCGAGACTGCATTTGGTTTATTTGACTGTTAATCAGTTTCTTCTCTAATGAGCGACCATCAGAACTAAAAATCCAGAAAAGACAGAAATGGCTCATTGCTATTATTACATCTGAAGTTATAAAAATGTTAAGAAGAGCAAGTCAAAAGTAACAAGTCCAGTCATTTTGTGTTGAATAGTAAACTTGCATTTTTTTTCTTTTCAGAATTTTTGTTTTTGATGACGATTCATTAGAGTCGAAACCGGTTAACTGTCAAATCAACCAAAAGCGATCAAAATATTTGTAATTTTTTTCTGCGCGATTGCCGGCCGGAGTAGCCGTGCGGTTCTAGGCGCTACAGTCTGGAACCGCATGACCGCTACGGTCGCAGGTTCGAATCCTGCCTCGGGCATGGATGTTTGTGATGTCCATAGGTTAGTTAGGTTTAAGTAGTTATAAGTTCTAGGGGACTGATGACCTCAGATGTTAAGTCCCATAGTGCTCAGAGCCATTTGAACCAATTTTTCTGCCCGAACCTGGGAGCTTTCCCTCTAGGCCGCGCGGGATTAGCCGAGCGGTCTTGGGCGCTGCAGTCATGGACTGTGCGGCTGGTCCCGGCGTAGGTTCGAGTCCTCCCTCGGGCATGGGTGTGTGTGTTTGTCCTTAAGATAATTTAGGTTAAGTAATGTGTAAGCTTAGGGACTGATGACCTCAGCAGTTAAGACCCATAAGATTTCACACACATTTGAACATTTTTTTGACTGTTAATAAGTTTCTTCTCTAAGGAGCGACCATCAGAACTAAAAATCCAGAAAAAGCAGAAATGGCTCACTGCTATTATTACATCTGAAGTTATAAAAATGTTAAGAAGAGCAAGTCAAAAGTAACAAGTCCAGTCATTTTTGTTGAATAGTAAACTAGCATTTTTTTTCTTTTCAGAATTTTTGTTTTTGATGATACATTAGAGTCGAAACCGGTTAACTGTCAAATCAACCAAAAGCGATCAAAATATTTGTAATTTTTTTCTGGCCGATTAAATCTGTGTATCGGACCGAGACTCAAACCTAGGAGCTTTCCCTTTGGGGGGGGGGGGGGGGGGGAGCAAATGCAAATGCTCTGCCGCCTAAGCTATCCAAGCACAACTCACTACCCGCCCTCAGAGTCCTACTTCAGACAGTGGCGCATCTCCTAGCTTCAAAGCACCACGCAGATCTCCTGCATACCTTGAGGGACTAGGACTCTTGGAAGAAAGGATATAGCCAGAGAGTAGGGGATTGTTTCCAACACGAGTGTTCACTTTCCAGTGGAGTGGGGCGCTGATTGGAACACCGTAACATATGAAAACTGTGTGCCAGACCGGGACTCGAAGTTTGCGTGGGTCTTCAATTGCCCTCGAATGGCTCAGTCGGTAGGAAGGCAGAGAGAGGTTCTTGGTTCGACTGCCCGTCTGGTATACGGTTTCAGTGTAGCAGGCAGGTCCAAATAAAAGCACTCTGTTCTGCAGAGTCAAAACTCATTCTAGGACACATATGTGAATAGATGAATGTATACGAAGAGGGAGATGTACGACATAATCGAAAGATGGTAGCCGTGCTTCTACATCTGAAAGATGACGTCTGTTCAGATTTCACGTCAGTCGCATGGAAGTGGCGCTAGTAGTTCCAAAGAGGGAGCGAATCAGGTTTTCTTCAAATACACGCTGTAACGGTCGTGAACGTTAGTTACCATTGAGACTGGTGGTGGCGGCCTGATGTTAGTCAACACTGACGCCATTGTCAGCATAATACCGAATTTGAACGAGATCTGGTAGTAGGGCTACGAGAAGCGGGATATTCCTTCCGCGATACAGAAGAAAGACTTGACAGGAATGCAGCGACTGTACACGATTTCTGGTAGCGTTGGTCATAAGAAGATACGGTCGCAACAAAACCTGGCTCCGGACGTCCACGTGGCACAACCCAGAGGGAAGACTATCGTGTTCGGCGTATGCCTCTGGCGCATCGCACTGCATCAGCAGCAGCAATTTTAGCAGCAGTTGGCACCACAGTGAAAAAACGAACTGTTACAAATCATTTTTAAATGAACACACCGCCATTTCACTGCATTGTTGTTTACGTAATTATGACCCAGGTTTCGGCATTTAATGCCATTTTTGTGATTGAGTTTATGTTATTAACATATTTAGTGATCTTTTTACAGGATGATGACATTTCATCTGGCATTTCGTGGAGAGCGAATATTTTTCTTAATTTATGGCCAGGTTTGTGTGTGATGTCCTGCAATATACGTTAATGACATAAACTCAATTACTTGAAAAGCGCATAAAAGGCCGAAAGCTGGGTCGTAATTACATAAACAACAATAAGGTTAAATGGCGATTCGTTTAACAATTATTGCTATTCATTTAACAATAATTGTATGACTGTTGTTCAGCGACATCAAAAGCCATTTGTTACAAATCAGTGACTTCAATGACAGCTCCAAACCAGATGATCTGACCCAAAACCACTGCCATTTGCGACTTCAGTGGTGTTCAGTGAGGGCTTATTGGAGGACAGGTTGGAGGTCTGTTGTATTTTCTGACAAAAGTTGCTTCTGCCTCGCTGCCAGTGAAGGCCGTGTTGGTTAGAAAGAGGCCGGTTGGGGGACTGCAACCAACCTGTCTGTGTGACAGGTATACTGGATCTACACCCGGATTTAGGGTTTGGAGTGTAATTTCGTATGACAGCAGGAGCATTCTCGTCATTATCGTACGCACCCTGACTGCAAACTTCCACGTCAGTTTGGAGATTCAACCTGCTGTGTTGCCATTCATAAACAGAATTTCAGGTAGTGTTTTCCAATAGGATAATGCTCGCCCACATACCGCTGTTGTAACCCAACATGCTCCACAGAGTGTCGACACGTTCCCTTAGCCTGCTGCAACATCAGATCTGTCTCCAATCGAGCACATATAGAACACCATCAGGAGACAACTCCAGCGTCATTCACATATCAGCATTAACAGTGCCAGTATTGGCAGATGAAGTGCAACAGGCATGGAGATCCGTCCCAAAAACTGACGTCCAGCGTCTGTACGACACAATGGATGACCGTCTGCATGTTTCCGTTCAACATTCAGGCTATTACACCGGTTATTAATGTACCACTAATTTACATTTTTGGTTCAAATGGCTCTGAGCACTATGGGACTTAACATGTGAGGTCATGAGTCCCCTAGAACTTAGAACTACTTAAACCTAATTAACATAAGGACATCACACACATCCATGCCCGAGGCAGGATTCGAACCTGCGACCGTAGCGGTCTCGCTGTTCCAGACTGAAGTGTCTAGAGCCACTCGGCCACTTAGGCCGGCTTTTCAGTGGTTTGCAATGTTAGTCAGTTAAATATGTTACCTGTAAGGAGACATTCCCCAACTTCATTACTCTACGTTAATTATATTTTGGTGTTACAACCTTTTCCGTGAATGTAGTTCTTGTAGATCGCATTCTTCCGTCTGAAAATGTCAAATTTAGTTGTGTATCTTAAGTTATCTAATATCACGTACTTTGAAAAAACAGAATTGTTTTATCAGTTTTATGTAATCAAAAGGTCTTATTAAACATATAAAACTTTTGCATGAAGAGTGGTTGGTTGGTTGGTCTGTGGGAGGGGACCAAACGGAGAAGTCGCGCTCCAACATCGAGAATGATTTTAGTCTCTGAGACCCTGCCTGCTCGTGGGGACTCGAAATTTAAGAAAAGACGAAAGTTTATATTAATTCTCGCTGTTATGAGTGTGCTCTCGTATTATGATTCTGCATAATTTATTACCTACACAATTGGGATTTATTTACGATTCAAGACAATTCGCCTCAACTGTCACTAGACCGTCCCTTTCATTTCTGTTGCATTGCAGGTGATGACCGCGGAAGCCACCACCGTGCTGCCTGCGTGGCTGGACAAGCAGTTCGCGGAGACTTCGCTGAAGGAGAGCGACGCGTCCAGAGACTTGAAGGTCACCTCGGTGGCTGTGCACAGGGCGACGGCTACGGGCGACAACTACCTCAGCGACGTCTACCGCATGACTGTCAAGCTGGAGTGCGACGCCAGTCCCCATGGCAGCTCCCTGTCACTGATCATCAAGTGCCTCCCGACGCGAGAGGCGATGCAGAAGATGGCGCAGGAGATGCAAGCCTTCGAGAAAGAGACTCGCATGTTCTGCGATACCATTCCCGCGATGTCACAAATCCTGGAGAAGGCGGCACCCGGTAAATGCACGCAGCTGTCTGCCAAGTGTTTCGCCTCTGGGAGGCAGCCGGTCAGCTATCTGGTTCTCGAGGACTTGAAGGCCAGAGGGTTCTCGCTGGCGAAGAGGTGCAGCGGACTCGATTTGGCGCACTCCAAACTCGTGGTCAGGAAACTGGCAGAGTTCCACGCGGCCTCCGTCAAGCTGTTCGAGCAGGACCCGTCGGCTCTGGACAACTACCTGGTCTTCAAGTCGTTCCACGGACCTACGGCGCAGCAACTGGAGACCTTCTTGAAACAGGGTTGCAGGTTACTTGCGGATCAGTTGGACACGTTAGACGGATCGTTCTCAGAGTATGCGCCGAGGATACGAACTCTCGCAGAAAGCATATTTCCACGGCTAGCTGACTTGACACAGCGGAAGGGAAAGTTTCGTGTGCTAACCCACGCAGATACATGGGTCAACAACATCATGTTCAGATACGCTGCAGGAGTCGTCCAAGACGTGGTCCTTCTCGATTTCCAGTTGTCTTCCTACATTTCACCTTCGATTGACTTGCAATATTTTACTCACACAAGCCTTACGGAAGAAGTGTACGCCAATCATTTAACAGATCTTCTGAAAGAGTACCACAGCCGTTTAATCGAGGTGATGGACGATATTGGTATCAGTACGGACAAACAGATGTCCTTTGAGGAGCTACTGGAGGATTTCGAGGCGCATGCACTGTACGCCGTTTTTTCGGCAGTAGCAGTGCTGCCAATCGTGCGCACTCAAGACGAAACTAGATTCGATGTGGAAGCGTCTCTGAACGAAAGTGACAGTGCTGCCAACAGAAACACCTTCGCGAGCGCTCAGTATACGCAGGCTATAAAACAAATGCTGCCAGAATTTGAAAAGAGAGGCCTACTGTAGTCGCCTTGTTGCGTGTCAGAAGCAACTCACTCAGGATGGACGAATTTTCTCCTTCTTGATTTGCTCTCCCAATTTCGCCACTGCCTCCACTACGCTCATTTCCTTATGAAAGAGGAGAAACGTAAGTTAGCCAACTTAATACGAAAGACGGTCTAGAATGTGCGTGATCGTAGCACTGTACACCCTAGGCGTACTATGAGTGCATTACAGCCTAATCCGCTTCAGACAGCTCGTTGGAATCTACCTGTGTACCTCACATCACGACTACAAATTGGGCCTAAATGTAAGGCTCGCCCACTCCCCACTCTACGCTGCATACCGAGGTCAACGTCAGCATGGTGCTTCGACATGAGGCACAAACTTTTACACTCTGAACCCCTGTCGATTTCGGATGGACTGTGTAGTTGCTTAAGACTAATATGTGGTTACTTGATAGACTCGATGTGGATAGTGTTCCCGAAGTATGTACTTTCTTGTGTTCGACGACTGGACCATCCATGTTCTTGACCGAGTGTCCATGTTTTCTGTACCGGTAACTGACCAGCGTGAAAATAAATCTGTCTAGTGCAGACGCAATAAAATTAGATATGAAATATTTATATCAAATATATTTCTCGGAATCAGAAACCTTGTCTCCTTAACCTCTTAGTTGTAAGCTATAACCAGTAAAATTTGAATGATGAGATAGAGAACTGTTCAGTTGAAACTTCCGGGCTGAGAGGCCGTAGTCGATGTATAAAATTTCCACCTAACGTTTCGTCTCCATCGGCGGGAAACATCTTCTGAGGTCGTCCGGCTACTGCCACTGAGGCTCCAGGTACTCTCGCGTTTATAGGGCGCATAGAGGCCACCACTATTCGTCACGTGATGCCGACGGTATGCCTATCTTTGGAAGGAGTCATCCTTCTCGATTAAGAGTAATCGATTGTCATTTTGCTGGCACAACGTCGACATCCAAATTTTGTCCAATTTAAAAACTTCCTCTTTTCTATTAAAATTATTATGATGTTTGTGAATCTCTATTGCTTCTCTATACATGCGCGCATGATAACGGGATGTTCGTGCTAGAACGCTTGTCTCATTAAATTTAATTTCGTGGTTTCCATCTCGAAAAACACGCTCAGCTACGCCCGATTTTTCGATGTGTCCTAAGCGACAGTTTCTTTTATGATCGGCTAAGCGGGTGTTTACACTTCTTTTCGTTGTTCCAATATATACTTGTCCACAACTGCATGGATTTTTGTATACCCCAGGTGTTGCTAGGGGGTGTCGGGCGTCGTTTGCAGTTCTTAAATATTCCTTAATCTTCTTTGTAGGTCTGAAGATTGTTTCGATCCCATAAATGGCCAGAACTTTCCCGATACGTTCCTTGACTTTATTAATGAACGGTAGGAAAACTTTTCCAATAGGTGACCGTTGTTGCTCTTGACTTCTGGCTTCTTTTCTTCTTTGGTGGCGGGCTCGATCAATTTCCTTGCTGGTATATTCGTTTTTCATGAAGGCTGACCGTAAATGATTTAATTCATCTTGCAAGTAAGCCGGCTCGCAGATTTTGTTGGCTCTGTCCACCAAGGTTTTCATGACACCTCTTCTTTGCCTAGGATGATGGTTTGATTCCTTGTGGAGGTATCGATCCGTGTGAGTGTTCTTTCTATATATCTTGTGGCCCAGCGTCCCATCCACCCGTTTAATTACCGACACACACAGGAAATTGAGTCGACCGTTGCTCTCTTTCTCCATCGTAAACTGTATCTTCGGGTTAATACTGTTCAGATGCAGCAAGAAGACATCCATCTCTTCTTCACCATGAGTCCACACTACAAATGTGTCATCAACATAGCGGTACCACTTAGCTGGCTTTTTACTATGCGCTCTATAAATGCGAGAATACCTGGAGCCTCAGTGGCAGGAGCCGGACGACTTCAGAAGATGTCTCCAGCAGATGGAGACGAAACGTTACGTGGAAATTTTATACATCGACCACGGCCTCTAAGACCGGAACTTTCAACTGAAGACAACACCGACTGTGAAAGCCTACATTGTATGAGTTAGAGAACTGTTTAATCATCTTCTTTAACTGCTCTGTAACTTTGTTCTTGTGTTTCACCAGTCCTCTACTTGACCTTCCAGCTACCCATGCAATTCTTAAAAAAATAAAGAACATACTTCTACCTAATTAAATAATATGGCAACTGTATGCTACCGATGGCACCTGCGACCCGTCGCGTAGTTTGTAAAAAAACAAGATACACGAGTGGAGTGTAATAAGAATATCTAACTACTGCCATCTGGCTTGCCGTGAATGATGCATGTACATCTCAGTACTTACGTGCAACTTAGATTCTAGGCGCAGTATAGATAAGAAAGTCCCTGAGTAAGCTGGTTACGCGCAGCGTAGATACCACTCTATTTTTCCAGAACAAGTTGGAGAAAAACACCAATTTTTTGCTTTCTACAAAGAAAATGGAGAAGCAGCACCTTGTATTCCATTATACCTACCTCCATCAACTCACTATTGGCTTTTGCGTAGTCTACAGTAAAAAGAGAACTCAAATTTCGTGGGCTGGTCCTTATGTGTAACTCTAGGCAGTGCAATCAGAAACATGGTAGCCGTTAGGAACAAAGAGTCTCGCAGCTGGCACATCTCGAATATCTCATTCAGTAGGAAGTATCAGTAATTTGTGCCTCGCATTTCGTTCATTGATACCGTTGGAAAAGATACCATTAACTGTAAGGAAGGTGTTGACATTGTTGCGGTCTTCAGACCGAAGACTGGTTTGAAGCAGCTCTTCACGTCAGTCTGCAGCCTGTGGAACTCCTGCATATCTGCATAACTACTGCAGTATACATGCATTTCAACATGCTCACTGTATTCAAGGCACTCTCTCCCCTTCCCCCCACCCCCCACTACTTCACGCCCCTATTATCAAATTCTTGATGATTTTGGATGTGTCCCGAAATACGGTCGCCCCTTCGCTCTTTTTCCCTGTTTCGGTTCTGTACCTCTTCACTACTTGTGTTTTACGGCCATCTAATGTTCAGTATTCCTCTTTAGAACTATATTTCCCTTTCGTTAATGTTCGTATTGTATTTCTTCCATGTTTCGCCGTAAGTACAAATCTTCATCCCACACAAATACTTTCACAAAACACTTCGTCATACTTGATTCATTATTCGCTGTTAGCATTTTCCTCTTTTTCACCATATCTATCCAGCCTGTGGCCAGTCTCTGTTTTATATCTTCTCTACTGCTGAAATTACAAGTTATGTTTTAATCTTGTTCCCTCGGTATCACCTGACTTAATTCGACAACATTCAATTATTATTGTGTTACTTTGATTTGTCCTAATCTTACAGCATGTTTCCAAGTCGTTATACATACCGTTCAGCTGATCTTTCAAGTCGTTTGCCGTCTCTGACAGAATTAAAAAGTCGCTGACAAACCTTATAGCTTTCCTTTCTTCTTCCCAGACTGTGCAGTTCCGTTTCCAAATTACCGAGTGAGGTGGCGCAGTGGTTAGCACACTGGACTCGCATTCGGGAGGACGACGGTTCAATCCCGTCTCCGGCCATCCTGATTTAGGTTTTCCGTGATTTCCCTAAATCGCTTCAGGCAAATGCCGGGATGGTTCCTTTGAAAGGGCACGGCCGATTTCATTCCCCATCCTTCCCTCACCCGAGCTTGCGCTCCGTCTCTAATGACCTCGTTGTCGACGGGACGTTAAACACTAATCTCCTCCTCCGTTTCCAAATTCCTTCTTAGTTTCCTTTACTGCTTGCCCATTGTACATTGAATAAGATCAGGGATAGGCTACAGCCCTGTTTCACCCCTTTTTTCAAGTAGCGTCTTCGTTTTATGATCCTCGACTATTAAAAATGCAGATTGGTTTCTACATAAATTGCAGACAATCCTTGGTTCCGTACATTGTAACTACTGACAAACTCAGGATTCGGAAGAAGTGACCTCAATGGATAGCGGAGATGGAAAAGTATAGTCGGGAGTTATCGAAATTAATAAGAAGGTTAGGGCACTATCGTATGCTAAGAGGATTGTTCATTGAGACTTGGCCTGCAGTTATAATGAATTGTTTAAATGACTCAATGCTGCCTTCAACTTAATATTTTCCTTTTTTTGCTGTACTATCGCTAATTTCATTCATAGACAGGTAGAAAGTATCTTTAAAAGAAGTTCACCGATGGCATATTACACCACACAAGTATCTGCGCCTGTGTACATTTAAATAGCGTCCACCGTCATTGCGCTTCTGAATGCACGTGTCGTAGTTGTCAGTTATCTACTGTCCAGCATAACAGTGGGTGGGAACCATCATGTACATACTAGCGTAAATCAATAAAACTGACAACTAAGTCGTATAACTATCATTGCACATGGTAAAAAACGTGCCCTGTGGTATATTTACTAGTTTGGAGGCAATAATGCAAGTGTTAATGTGCTAAAACAGCTAGAATATTTGGAAATAACAGTGCCCAACATTTAATGTGTAATATTTAACACATTAGCAGATTGTAACGAATTTCAAATGTGAATGTCAGAAGCAAACTGACAGCCAACTCACATAAGAGATAAGCATGACTACTATTAAGCTCAGGCAAAGGCTGGAGACACAATAAAAGAACAAAATATTAAGTAACAGTAAGTATCATGAAGTCATATAACCAGTATTACAAATGTAATTAACATGCAGCTTCTTTTCCTATCCAAATAAGACCACAGTATTAATAGGAATTAAGTAGACAATGCAACAAAAGAGAGTTTGGGGAGGGGGGAGTTATTAACGATGAAGCATTAAGGTTATAAGTAACCATGCAACATTGTCTTTGGAAGTATTATCATCCTAGAGAAAAGTCACATAGGATTGCGAGACCCAGGTACAACATACATGTATTGGTGTCTAAGCCTGCGTAATTCATGTTATTACACGATCAATTAGACCAAACGGTGGACATCACATCATGCAATACTAGAAAACAAGGCCATATAACGTAGATGTAGGCTTAAAAAGTAGGTGATCGCTTGTAACAAACTGAACATGTCAATGTAGTTTTTTAAGCAGTTTTTATAAACTTATTGGTTCATTAAAGATTTTTTCTTGGTCTTTAAACATATTGGAAAACGTTTTCATTTCTTCATATAAAGTCTTGCTTACTGCTTCATTGGCAATATGTAGCATCTCCGTTTGTTCATTCATATTATTAAGTGAATGCTCGTGAGTTTTTACATGGGTATCTGAAGCTGATGAGTTGCTTTGGTAAAGGTCTTCCTTGAACCTGGTCTTTAGCATCCTCCCTGTCTGCCCAATATAAAAGTCGTTATAGTGTAGATATAAGGTTTTATATACTCCTGACCGATCATGTATGTTTTTTTTAATACTGTCTTGCAGTTTTAAACCTAAATTATTGTCAGTCTGGAAAGAGGTGGAGACATTACTATTTTTGAATAACTGACTAATTTCCTCTGAAACTCTTTCAAGATGTTGGCGAACAGGATATTTAGTTTTCAGTCTGTCATCCATATCCATCAATGTTATTTCATGTGTTGCGGCATTTCATTTTATTTTAATTTTCTCCTGATATACTCTATCAAATAAAATTGATTCATAACCATTCTGCCAAGTAATGTGAGATGATGTTTTTAGTTTATCATTAGTATTGTCACCTGAGTGAAAAAACTGCATTTTTACAGGACATGGTGATCAGATATTTCATGTATAATAACATCAATAGTTGTTGGTTCTTGGAATATACTGAACTGACGATTTCTCTCCCCCTCTATTTAAATCTAGGCAATTAATCCCTCCATTCTTTTGAATTTTTAATGTAAATTTGATAGCTGGATGTAAGCCTGAATGTTAGACTGATCTAACTTATGTAGATTGTTTGTAAGCCATGTCAAAACAATAAGTGTCGTTAACACATCTTTTGTAGAGTATTATTTTCTTTTCTTAGTGTTTTATTTTATTTTATAACTTAGTTGTTAGGTTTTATTTGTAATGTTTTCTGCGAATATATCAGCAGGGGGTACCAGCTGAACTGTAACAGAAGAGCAGATCTTGTAGTTCTTATCAAGATCTCCATCAATACTGAAATAATTCTCAGATAAATCTATAAAAAGTAATTCTATTACTATGGTACATGCACACATACATACATGTCTGCCTGCTTAGGTGGTTGGTAAAGTGCTCGCCTCCCATGCAAGCGGGCCCAGGTTCGATTCCCGGCCGGGTTGGAGATTTTCTCCGCTCGGGGACTGGGTGTTGTGTTGTCCTCATCATCATTTCATCCTAATCACCGGCGCGCACGTCGCCCAATGTGGCGTCGAATGAAATAAGACTTGCACTTGGCGGCCTAGTTTCTGTGAATAGGGGCCTCCCAGCCAACGATGCAATACGCTCACTTAATTTTTTTACATACATACATACATACTTGTTCCATAAACCATGAATACGACATTTCCCTAATGATGTGGAACTTGTCACTTTAACATACGTTTTCTTTACACAAAAGATTAATTAATTTTTTGTAGATAATACTTCATATCTAAAAATTCACCTATTGAGCAGAAGGGGTTGTCATTCAGAAATTCTTTTAATTTCCTTTCAAATGTTGGTGGGCTATCTGTCAGACTTTTAATGCTATTTGGCAAAATACCAAAGTTTTTCGTGGCAGCATAATTCACCCCTTTCTGTGCCAAAGTGAGATTTAATCCAGAATAGTGAAGATCATCCTTTCTTCCAGCGTTGTAGCTACGCACTTTCCTGATATTTTTGAATAGGGATGGATCATTAGTAACAAAATTCATAAGTGAATATATGTATTGTGAAGTTACTGTGAATATCCTGAGTTCCTTAAAAAAAATGTCTACAAGGTGATCTTGGGTGGGCTCCCTCTACAATTCTGATTACCTGCTTTTGTGCAATGAATACATTCTCTCTTAATGACGAATTGCCCCAGGAATATTCATCCTTTTATGCTGTAATACATTTTTCATTATGTGATCCTCAGAATCACTGGCCACACTACTTACTGTGCACAGATACCTGTCAGGATCTGTGAATTTCCAACAGTTCAGAAGAGGCAGCAGTTATGTGTATTCTTATACTGATATAATATGCTAGGACAGTGGAACAGCATTTGACTTTTGTAAGTATTAATTTATACCATCCATATATAATTGGTTGGACCGTATGCATTCATGGTTGTTTCATGCTGTGTTGATGTATACACATACCATGATGATGGTGTGAAATAGAAACCAGTAGCAATAATAAAAGACAACTAAAAAGCTGTGTGTCATCCTTTTTTTTTTTTTTAGAAAATATATGTATCAATGGTTCTGGTTGGTAGATAAATAACTAATTTTCTTCAATTTCTTGCAGAGACTCAAATAAAATTGTGTTTCACTACATGATAAAACAAAGCTCCCATATCTCATTATCAACATCATTGATATATGAGAAGACAATGTAAGCTCCTTGTCAGAGTATTTTAATGCCACTTCATTAAACATCTCCTTTTACTTTGCTTTACTTTCAATGCCAAGAACTAAGCACACTTGCTTATATTTTGCTGTGTTAAATTGCTGAACTCAAAATACTTCATTTTAGACAATTCCAAAAGATTCATAAGAACAAGATGAATTTCAGTATCCTAGATTGTAATAAATGTGAAAAACGGATACTTGGTACACTCACAGATCAGAGAACTAAAAGTTACTTACAATGTAACAGAGCAGTGCTATATATTTGTGATGTGAAATGGAGGAGTCTGAATAGTCAGCATTTGTAGGCACAGCTGATGAGTAATATTGAATCATTATCATAAATTAATCACTTCATCTATTACTGTATTTACTAAACCTTTTACTTTGAACTCTAAAAAGTTGTGTTGCACTTGGTGCGATTGGTGATACGACGTTGTGAAAGTTGTGAGATTTAAAAATTTCCCAACGAACTGAGTGTTAAAATATCGTAACTAGAAGTTACCGATATCAGACAGTAAACCCCAAATTTCATGGTTCAAACAAGTTTAATTATTTTGAACAATTTACAAGAAACATTGTTATAAAACTTAAGCTATTAGAGAATGAAACAGACAATTTAGATAACTAAAAATGAATTACCCTATGAAATGAAAACAAAAGAAGGGCAACTTACGAATAGTAACAGTTGTACTGGTAGTTGTATTCATCTGCACATCTCTTCATCTATTGCAGGTCTAGAATGACAAGAATAGGACAGATAGTTGACCATAACCTTAATGTAGAAACCATGCGGACGTTTGCTGAAATAATTTAGGGAAATAATGGAAAACCTAAATCAGAATGGCTGGGTGAAATATGGAGTCACCACTCGCCCGAATACTCTGTTTAAAACAGTGCAACCTCATTCAGTTTACCTTTAGTGTACAATACTACAGATCACTTTTAGTTTGGTAAGATGGACGGGAAACGGATGACGAATGGCGAGTGTCAGGTTGTGACATAGTAAATAAAGTTTTTAAAACATTGTTTGGGATCTGTTAGCAAGTTCAGTGAATATAAATTACTTTTGTTGTGTAATGGTATTTAGACTTTAATTATAATACCATTCATAAACTGAGGGTTGCCCAGTGATGATGGAGATGTGTAATGACTAGAACAGGAGAACCCTGCACGACTGGATGAGGGAACAGCTTGGAGAGGAAGAAGTCAGTGGGTGAGTAAAGAAAATTAAATGGAGGTGAGAATGACATATAGTCAGGATATTGGAAACCAGATGTAAAAGGCAAATACTTTACTGGAAGACAAGGCACTTGAAAAGATGTGACGACCGACTGGAAGGTGAGTAGATGCAATTGGGAAAAATTTGCATTTGCAGCTACATCCATACACTGCAAACCCCACTGGAGTACATGGCAGAGGGTCATTTCTATTGTGGCAGTTATTAGGGCATCTTCCTGTTCAATCCAAACATGGAACGCCTTTATAATAATCACTTTTACACTTCTGCGCGTGCTGGAATCAGCCTAATCTTGTCTCTGCGCTCCCTAATGAAGCGATACGTAGGGGCTGTAGGATATTCGTAGATTCCTCACTTCGACGTGGACCTTGGAACTCTGTAGGTAGGCTTAGAGCGCCTGCCAATTCAGTCTTTTTACCTATTCCGCAACGGTCCACCATGGGTCAAACAAACTTATGACCACTCGTGCTGTCCTTCCTTGTATACCAATAGGTTCAGTATACTCTGTTAGACCCATCAGGTGCCGGCCGGAGGGGCCGAGCGGTTCTAGGCGCTTGAATCTCAAACCGCGGGACCGCTACGGTCGCAGGTTCGAATCCTGCCTCGGGCATGAATGTGTGTGGGTCCTTAGGTTAGTTAGGTTTAAGTAGTTCTAAGTTCTAGGGGACTGATGACCTCAGATGTTAAGTGCCATAGTGCTCAGAGCCAACCAGCCAGACCCATCAGGTACGAGTCCCACACACTGGAGCCTTATTGTAGCATAGGTCTTGTTGTATCCACGGACCCAACCAACCAACCAACCAACCAACCAACTCGCCCACGAGCTCCCTGACCGTGACATCGCTGGCCCCAGTACCTGTCGCGGCCGTCGGCGTCTCAGGGCGTTACCGCCGACGGAAGAGGTCGCACCATGGCTGAGCTCGGGTCCGCAGCGCCCTCTGCCTTTTGCATATAAGGAGGAGCGCTGGCCCCGAGACGGACAGTCTATGGTCGATTGTCTATTGCTAGCCTTTCGTGGAGTTTATAGCGGAGCCATTGCAGTGTGATACTTGCTATTGTATTCGACAAGGCTCAGTACCCGGATTACTCTTGGATATTACTCAGACTTGTATTGCTGGTGCACGTTTCGTCAGAAGTAAAGATAAGTTATCTCTTCATTCTAGCTGGCGCAATTCTTGTTATTAAATATTTTTCGGCCAACAGACATAGATAGCTACATCCTGGTCACTACCCACGCTTTATACAATTTGTGGTGCAGCCCCAAAAGTACCGCTGAGGACCTTGGGTTTGGGAGCCGTCACAAAAGGTCTCACAAATGTTTTGTGAGCAAATCTTTGCAAACTGATAGCATTTTCCTAGCATAGTCAGAGGGCCAAGATAGATACGAAGCCCACACCTACTACAGTAGTACAAGTTTATATGCCAACTAGCTCTGCAGATGACGAAGAAATTGAAGAAATGTATGATGAAATAAAAGAAATTATTCAGATTGTGAAGGGAGACGAAAATTTAATAGTCATGGGTGACTGGAATTCGAGTGTAGGAAAAGGGAGAGAAGGAAACATAGTAGGTGAATATGGATTGGGGGACAGAAATGAAAGAGGAAGCCGCCTGGTAGAATTTTGCACAGAGCACAACATAATCATAACTAACACTTGGTTTAAGAATCATGAAAGAAGGTTGTATACATGGAAGAACCCTGGAGATACTAAAAGGTATCAGATAGATTATATAATGGTAAGACAGAGATTTAGGAACCAGGTTTTAAATTGTAAGACATTTCCAGGGGCAGATGTGGACTCTGACCACAATCTATTGGTTATGACCTGTAGATTAAAACTGAAGAAACTGCAAAAAGGTGGGAATTTAAGGAGATGGGACCTGGATAAACTAAAAGAACCAGAGGTTGTACAGAGATTCAGGGAGAGCATAAGGGAGCAATTGACAGGAATGGGGGAAATAAATACAGTAGAAGAACAATGGATAGCTTTGAGGGATGAAGTAGTGAAGGCAGCAGAGGATCAAGTAGGTAAAAAGACGAGGGCCAGTAGAAATCCTTGGGTAACAGAAGAAATATTGAATTTAATTGATGAAAGGAGAAAATATAAAAATGCAGTAAGTGAAACAGGCAAAAAGGAATACAAACGTCTCAAAAATGAGATCGACAGGAAGTGCAAAATGGCTAAGCAGGGATGGCTAGAGGACAAATGTAAGGATGTAGAGGCCTATCTCACTAGGGGTAAGATAGATACCGCCTACAGGAAAATTAAAGAGACCTTTGGAGATAAGAGAACGACTTGTATGAATATCAAGAGCTCAGATGGAAACCCAGTTCTAAGCAAAGAAGGGAAAGCAGAAAGGTGGAAGGAGTATATAGAGGGTCTATACAAGGGCGATGTACTTGAAGACAATGTTATGGAAATGGAAGAGGATGTAGATGAAGATGAAATGGGAGATATGATACTGCGTGAAGAATTTGACAGAGCACTGAAAGACCTGAGTCGAAACAAGGCCCCCGGAGTAGACAATATTCCATTGGAACTACTGACGGCCGTGGGAGAGCCAGTCCTGACAAAACTCTACCATCTGGTGAGCAAGATGTATGAAACAGGCGAAATACCCTCAGACTTCAAGAAGAATATAATAATTCCAATCCCAAAGAAAGCAGGTGTTGACAGATGTGAAAATTACCGAACTATCAGCTTAATAAGTCACAGCTGCAAAATACTAACACGAATTCTTTACAGACGAATGGAAAAACTAGTAGAAGCCAACCTCGGGGAAGATCAGTTTGGATTCCGTAGAAACACTGGAACACGTGAGGCAATACTGACCTTACGGCTTATCTTAGAAGAAAGATTAAGGAAAGGCAAACCTATGTTTCTAGCATTTGTAGACTTAGAGAAAGCTTTTGACAATGTTGACTGGAATACTCTCTTTCAAATTCTAAAGGTGGCAGGGGTAAAATACAGGGAGCGAAAGGCTATTTACAATTTGTACAGAAACCAGATGGCAGTTATAAGAGTCGAGGGACATGAAAGGGAAGCAGTGGTTGGGAAGGGAGTAAGACAGAGTTGTAGCCTCTCCCCGATGTTGTTCAATCTGTATATTGAGCAAGCAGTAAAAGAAACAAAAGAAAAATTCGGAGTAGGTATTAAAATTCATGGAGAAGAAATAAAAACTTTGAGGTTCGCCGATGACATTGTAATTCTGTCAGAGACAGCAAAGGACTTGGAAAAGCAGTTGAATGGAATGGACAGTGTCTTAAAAGGAGGATATAAGATGAACATCAACAAAAGCAAAACAAGGATAATGGAATGTAGTCTAATTAAGTCGGGTGATGCTGAGGGAATTAGATTAGGAAATGAGGCACTTAAAGTAGTAAAGGAGTTTTGCTATTTGGGGAGCAAAATAACTGATGATGGTCGAAGTAGAGAGGATATAAAATGTAGGCTGGCAATGGCAAGGAAAGCGTTTCTGAAGACGAGAAATTTGTTAACATCCAGTATTGATTTAAGTGTCAGGAAGTCATTTCTGAAAGTATTTGTATGGAGTGTAGCCATGTATGGAAGTGAAACATGGATGATAAATAGTTTGGACAAGAAGAGAATTGAAGCTTTCGAAATGTGGTGCTACAGAAGAATGCCGAAGATTAGATGGGTAGATCACATAACTAATGAGGAAGTATTGAATAGGATTGGGGAGAAGAGAAGTTTGTGGCACAACTTGACCAGAAGAAGGGATCGGTTGGTAGGACATGTTCTGAGGCATCAAGGGATCACCAATTTAGTATTGGAGGGCAGCGTGGAGGGTAAAAATCGTAGAGGGAGACCAAGAGATGAATACACTAAACAGATTCAGAAGGATGTAGGTTGCAGTAGGTACTGGGAGATGAAAAAGCTTGCACAGGGTAGAGTAGCTTGGAGAGCTGCATCAAACCAGTCTCAGGACTGAAGACCACAACAACAACAAAGTCAGAGGGCCGATTCCTGTCAGCTGCTTTACCTACGACTGAACCAGTGTGATCGTTCCATTTCATACCTCTACAAACTGTTACATTCAGGGACTTGTATGAGTTGACTGATCCGACTGACCTACTGATATTGTAATCATAAGATACTACGGATTTTCGTTTCGCGAACTGCCATTTTTATGTTTACGAACACTTAAAGCAAATTGCCAGTTTTCGCACCGTTTGAAATCTTTTCAAGATTTGGCTGAGTATTTCTGCTGCTATTTTCAAACAGTAGTGTATTGTAGACGACTGTATCATTTGCAAAAACTCATAATTATCTGCAAGCTCAACAAGGTCTCTACGTCATCTTCAGGCGTAGCGAGCAGTCAGCACCTGTTATGGATGGCTTTCATCGCTGGAACCACCGGTTCTCGGTGATAACGGTTCTTTTCCACGACAGTTTAACCTGAACGTAAAAACCGCTCAAAATAACAGTTTCTGAAATAACCTATTATCGGTTTTTTGTTCCTATTATCTCTTGTAATAAATGTAGAAATCGAAAAATGGTTCAAATGGCACTGAGCACTATGGGACTTAACATCTGATGTCATCAGTTCCCTAGAACTTAGAACTACTTAAACCTTGCAGGCCGGGGTGGCCTAGCGGTTTAGGCACTACAGTCTGGAACCGCGTGACCGCTACGGTCGCAGGTTCGAATCCTGTCTCGGGCATGGATGTGTGTGATGTCCTTAGGTTAGTTAGGTTTAAGTAGTTCTAAGTTCTGGAGGACTGACGACCTCAGAAGTGAAGTCCCATAGTGCTCAGAGCCATTTGAACCATTTGAACTTAAACCTAACTAACCTAAGGATATCACACACATCCATGCCCGAGGCAGGATTCGAACTTGCGACCGTAGTGGTCGCGCGGTTCCAGACTGAAGCACCTAGAACCGTTCGGCCTCACCGGTCGGCTGTAGAAATCGAATAAAGATGGAAAATTTTTGACTTTCTCAGTTTCAAGATACATAGAATCAAAACATTAAATTAGACAGACACATTGAAGAAAACTGAGTTCGTCCGCCGTCCGCTGCTTTCCTCAAAAAGTGATAAATCGTAGAACAACAAAAAATCACAAGTATTCTCCCACTCATTTTTTTTTAAATCGGTTTAAAAATCGTGTTCTAATCGGGGTCAATGATACACTGAAGCGCCAAAGAAACTGGTATAGGCATGCATATTCAAATACAGAGATATGCAAACAGGCAGAATACGGCACTGCGGTCGGCAACGCCTATAGAAGACAACAAGTGTCTGGCGCAGTTGTTAGATCGGTTACTGCTGCTACAATGGCAGGTTCTCAAGATCTGAGTGAGTTTGAACGTGTAGTTACAGTCGCACCACGAGCAATGGGACATAGCATCTCCGAGGTACAGATAAAGTGGGAATTTTCCTTACGACTATTTCACGAGTGTACGTACCGTGAATATCAAGAATCTGGTAAAACATCAAATCTCCGACTTCGCTACGGCCCGAAAAAGATCCTGTAAGAACGGGACCGACGACGTCTGAAGGGAATCGTTTAGCGTGACAAAGTTCATCCCATCCGCAAATTGCTGCAGATTTCAATGCTGGGCCATAAACAAGTGTCAGCATGCGAACCATTCAACGAAACAACATCGGTATGGGCTTTCGGAGCAGAAGGTCCACTCGTGTACTCTTGATGACTGCATGACACAAAGCATTACGCCTCGCCTGGGCCCTTCATCACCGACATTCGACAGTTGATGAGTGGAAGCATGTTGCCTGGTCGGACGAGTCTCGTTTCAAATTGTATCGAGTGGATCGACGTGTACGGGTATTGAGACAACCTCATGAATCCATGGACCCTGCATGTCAGCAGGGAACTGTTGAAGCTGGTGGAGGCTCTGTAATGGTGTGGGGCGTATGCAGTTGGAGTGATATGAAACTCCTGATAAGTCTAGATATGCCTCTGACAGGCGACACGTACATAAGCATCCCGTCTGATCACCGGCAACCATTCATGTCCATTGTGCAATCCGACGGACTCGGGCGATTCCAGTAATAGAATGCGACACCCTACACGTCCAGAATTGCTCCAGGAATACTCTTCTGAGTTTAAACAACTCCGCTGGCCACCAAACTCCCCATACATGAACATTATTGCGCCTATCTGGGATGCCTTGCAACGTGCTGTTCAAAAGAGATCTCCATCCCCTCGTACTCTTACGGGTTTGTGGACAGCCCTGCAGGGTCCGTGGTGTCAGCTCCCTCCAGCACTCCTTCATACATTAGTCGGGCCCTACACGATATTAGACAGGAGTACCAGTTTTGTTGGTTCTTCAGTGTACTAATTGGGAATTACCAATTGTCAGTACTAAAGGATGAAAACTGGGCATTACCAATAGTCAGTACTAAAGGATGAAAACTGAGGTTGAAGAAATCTGTTTTTGGTGCTAATTTGTTCGTTTTTAAGGACATCAAGTAGATAACGCAGTATTATGTAGACGCAGCCGTGTAGAGGTGATGGGGGCAACTCTTGCACACTGCATGCAAACTGTAAGCCACGACACACGACAACAGGGACATTATCGAGTCGGCGGTGATGTACCAATTCTTATGCCATGTATTTGTTGCTTTTCTGTAGGTATTATTACTAAAATAGCACTGCTCCCTTTTCCCATTCTCTATAGCAATGCAATATTTCAAAGCAAAGCGAATTTAACGAATAAAAATTACTCCTTTTGTAAGGATAAGGTTTATTTAAAAATGAAATCTTATGGTTGATTGATATTAGGTTTGTCTTTACTCGGTTATCGTAAAAAATAAAGAAAACCTTTTACTGCAGGCAGAGGGGCCGTCACCTCGTGACGCAACACAGCTCTCCCACCTGGCTGCCTGCCGACCTCGAGACAAAACATACCGAAAAAAACGTTTGTTCAGAACTAAAGTTCCAGTACCAGTTTTAACCCGTCCGTTTCGCCTATCTTCAGTACGGTTAACGCTGAAAATTGAGGTACCTGTGCGTCCTATGGTAGGGACACCAGTGCTGGACTAGGATAGTTGAGGAATTCTTCGGAAAAACGGAAAAAGGGAAACACCAAGGAACCAACACAGAAGTTCAGTGGCTACGTACTTGCTGTCTTTGAACATAAGCGGCAGTACATAGATGGTGCAGAGGGACTGCTCACGAATTGAATGAAGTCCTATGAGAATTTTTGTAACTCGTCGACAGGTGTACAAGAAACTTCAGATGTTTCCCAAGAAAGTGTGTTGACACCCTCGCTGTTCATTTCGTACGTCAGCGACCTGCTGTCATCTGCGACTACAGCCGCCAGTGTTAAAAAAACCGAGAGGCAAAATCTTAAGGGCGAATTGATGCGGATGAAGAAAAATCAGGGCGGTACAGTGGCGTATTTATTTCTTAGTTACATACGTAGCATGTAATTATACAGATTTTTTTACAAGCACAGTGGTCGACGTAAGTTGTGGCGCGCTAGGAACAATAATTCATAGTTTCCAACCACTATTTCTTAGAGAACTTGAGTTTGCGTAATGGTCTCCTAAAAGTCAGTATTTTTCTGCCGGTGCAGTTCAGAACTCAAATGGATCTATTTTTCTTTTAATTTTGCAAACAGTGCCTGCA
The DNA here is from genome assembly GCF_021461395.2 of Schistocerca americana. Lineage (NCBI taxonomy): Eukaryota > Metazoa > Arthropoda > Insecta > Orthoptera > Acrididae > Schistocerca > Schistocerca americana. Next base: position 536,907,136 of record NC_060124.1, read on the forward strand.
TGTGTTGCGTTAGGAGAGATATATGAAGCAACTTTACGGACGCTGGCCTTCACTGAATGCAGTGTTTGTGCAGTGATGATATCCACGAAACGGTACCATCTCAGTTCCTTACTGTTTTCTCGCAACCTCGTTAGTGGACGGCGATTCGTTCACAGTAATGTGTTTTCTCGCCCAGAGTTGAGATAATCTAAGCGTCTTCATCGGATTGATGGTGTTGCCCACTTCCTTTAACAGCGTTCCTTTAAGTCAGTGTATCCAATACAGCGACGCGCTAGAGAAGGGATAGTTTCTGCAAGTCAAGTTATCGTAGTGCGAAGATATTCCTCTTGTAGCAGAAAGGGTATCTGCAAAATACGTGAGTTTAAGTATCAGGGGAATCACAACACTGCTTTATCTAGTTTTAAATGTTCTTGGTGCTGGAAATTTCGGTGAATCGAGAGGACCAATGTTAGAATGAGATTCTTTCTAGTGAAATTCTGTCACGCTTTTGTCCTTCATCTAGTCTACATTTCGACCATGTCGTAGTATCTTTTAGTATTTCTAACACTTACCTGTTTTCTGACTCGTTGGCCGAAAAGTTCCCTTTTTGCGCCTACCATACATAGGGGTGATGACCTTCGGAGTAAAGACGTAGACTGTAATGTAGAAATGTGAAGCTAAACAGCTGTAGCTTTGTCATCATGCCACTGCAATAACCGCGTGGAATCCAGCAGTGTTTGACATACGTTCATAACAGACGTTTTGAACTAGACGTTCTCTTAGTATAGTCTTGGCCAGACTAACTGAAAGACTTGCACCTGCAAATGATGGGTTGCGTAGCAGTTCGCAATATTTGCTTTGACTGTGTATAGAACTATCAGTTATTGAAAATCGGGTGGTAATGTGAGTTTCGTCAAACAATAAAAATAGGTTCGAATATTTAGAATTAATTTTATCGATTCTGGACGCTCAGTACAGCGCCAGCGGTTAGAGAGCGAATGGTTTGTGTAGAGACTACAACTTGTTGCCTTATAAAGTATATTAAACATACCTTTGTTCCACTTGTCAACTTTCGGGCACCTGAAAATGTCCAGATTTCTAACCACGTCGGTAGTGGAAATAGACAATAACAGAACGACTATTAGTTTCTGATCTCTACAGTTCATTGCTATAGTCGTTGGCGATTTTTCCATGGAGATGAACCACGTCGTTTATTTCTTTGTACATACTTTACCGACAGTTTATGTTTAGTTGATGTTCGTCTTACACCCAAATGGCGTATTTCAGTCAACGTTGTCAAATACTTTCTCTACTGAAATCGAAAATTATTTTCTGTTAGTTAAACTGTAGTACATGTTGCTGTTCAATATGAGTTCGTAGACGTTTGTTCAACAGACCAATCTGTTTGTAGAAACTTGTAGCATGAATCAAATGGAAATTTAAAAAAAGAGAAACCTGTCCTTGTTGCTTCTTAGCTCTTCAAATGGGAGCTCGGAAGTAGTGAACGAGTCTCTCTCTCTTTTCTTTTTTTTTTTTTTTTTTTTTTTTTTTTTTTTTTTTTTTTTTTTTTTTTTTTCATTAAGCCAGTGAACCCCCTCTGACACAGTTCGTCGACAAAGAGTGCAACAAAGTAAGAGATTGTGATTCATCTTCAATGAACAGTCGCCGACGACTATCGCAACAAACAAATGGTTGGGTATTATTCAGTGCAGTGCTGTTTTTGCAGTACAGCGTATTATTCTTGACAAATTATGGCATTATGGCACATTTACCATACCTGATTTAATAGTCAGACTTAGCCCAGTAAACACCGCAGAAAATTCGCGTCTAACGGTAACTAGCAATGGGCAGGAATATAGAATTTACCTAGCTTTGTCTATTCAGTTGAGCACATTTCCTTCAGCTAAAAACTGTTCCCATTAACATAATGACTATTAGCACTTCAGCGTGCTTGTTTTGATTGGTTGTCGTTTTGCGACTATAGCTCCACAAGGAGCGTTTCCAACCTGTGGCTGTCTAGAGAATTTTGTTCTGCCCTTATCATCAGACTGCCGTTGCCCGGCCTACATACATAAGAATACATTGAACAGTACTTAGAAAGTAGTAAACAGCAACATTTTACTTTCTCCTTTGCATATTGTTCTCTTGCTAACTCCCAAATATTATCGAAAACTATTTTATCGTGCAGTAGATCTGACTTTTTCGCTGAAGAAACTATTTTTATTAAAAATTATTTATCTATTTATGGTCGTATTTACAGGGTGTTTCAAAAGTGACCGGTATATTTGAAACGGCAATAAAAACTAAACGAGCAGCGATAGAAATACACCGTTTGTTGCAATATGCTTGGGACAACAGTACATTTTCAGGCGGACAAACTTTCGAAATTACAGTAGTTACAATTGTCAACAACAGATGGCGCTGCGGTCTGGTAAACTCTATAGTACGATATTTTCCACATATCCACCATGCGTAGCAATAATATGGCGTAGTCTCTGAATGAAATTACCCGAAACCTTTGACAACGTGTCTGGCGGAATGGCTTCACATGCAGATGAGATGTACAGCTTCAGCTGTTCAATTGTTTCTGGATTCTGGCGGTACACCTGGTCTTTAAAGTGTCCCCACAGAAACAAGTCACAGGGGTTCATGTCTGGCGAATAGGAAGGCCAGTCCACGCCGCCTCCTGTATGTTTCGGATAGCCCAAAGCAATCACACGATCATCGAAATATTCATTCAGGAAATTAAAGACGTCGGCCGTGCGATGTGGCCGGGCACCATCTAGCATAAACCACGAGGTGTTTGCAGTGTCGTCTAAGGCAGTTTGTACCGCCACAAATTCACGAAGAATGTCCAGATAGCGTGATGCAGTAATCGTTTCGGATCTGAAAAATGGGCCAATGATTCCTTTGGAAGAAATGGCGGCCCAGACCAGTACTTTCTGAGGATGCAGGGACGATGGGACTGCAACATGGGGCTTTTCGGTTCCCCATATGCGCCAGTTGTGTTTATTGACGAAGCCGTCCAGGTAAAAATAAGCTTCGTCAGTAAACCAAATGCTGCCCACATGCATATCGCCGTCATCAATCCTGTGCACTATATCGTTAGCGAATGTCTCTTGTGCAGCAATGGTAGCGGCGCTGAGGGGTTGCCGCGTTTGAATTTTGTATGGATAGAGGTGTAAACTCTGGCGCATGAGACGATACGTGGACGTTGGCGTCATTTGGACCGCAGCTCTGTGGTTGCCGTACGCGGTCGCCCTACCTTTCCAGCACGTTCATCCGTCACGTTCCCAGTCCGTTGAAATTTTTCAAACAGATCTTTTATTGTATCGCTTTTCGGTCCTTTGGTTACATTAAACCTCCGTTGAAAACTTCGTCTTGTTGCAACAACACTGTGTTCTAGGCGGTGGAATTCCAACACCAGAAAAATCCTCTGTTCTAAGGAATAAACCATGTTGTCTACAGCACACTTGCACGTTGTGAACAGCACACGCTTACAGCAGAAAGGCGACGTACAGAATGGCGCACCCACAGACTGCGTTGTCTTCTATATCTTTCACATCACTTGCAGCGCCATCTGTTGTTGAAAATTGTAACTACTGTAATTTCGAAAGTTTGTCTGCCTGAAAATGTACTGTTGTCCCAAGCATATTGCAACAAACGGTGTATTTCTATCGCTGCTCGTTTAGTTTTTATTGCCGTTTCAAATATACCGGTCATTTTTGAAACACCCTTTATGTACAGTGTAGGCTTTGTCTTTGTTCAGGTATTGTGAAACCTAAATAGCAATATACCTTCAGATATTTGGTCCCTCTTGTGGATCAACAATATAGCAGCTGTCACGAAAATGTCACTTCCATGTCATCTCACCGTATTACAGAACTGCCAGCTAGTGATAATTTCAAGTGTTGGTAAAAATTCTAAAAAAAAGTAGAAAAATCTATTTTTAGTGCAGAATGTGATGGAGTAGTTTCCAAAAGAAAATTGTTGCCAGCTACTACGAAAGAAATAAGAACTGACGTTACAAGAAATATTGAAGAAAACATTTTTTTACTTCAGCCTCTTGGTAAGACAGAATCGCTGATATATTTGAACTGAGCAGAATACAAGAACATTCTGAAAGTTTATAGATGCGCGTGATATAAAATAAAATTATTCAGAGATAAAAAATAAAATACCGTAAATGGTGTGAAACTGTTCCGTACGTGGAATGAAAAGTGCCGTTGTCGATGAATTTGCGTTCTGTAGCACCTTGTAGAAAATTCCAGCGATAAAGTTGTTAAGAAAACTGTGAATTTAGTTTTAGTAACTCTGAGACATCATTGTTGTATCGTATCACGTGTAAACTCATTATATTTGTGAGAGAATCTGTGCGTGGCAGCGCGCGAGAATTGTGTGCCGCCGCCAGTATTTTTATTCCTACGTCTCGCCTTAGTGCAACCGAGAATATTCCACACCTTCACAGAATTTTACAGCTCTTGCTGACTCTCCGTCACTGCACCCATCAACCAAATCGGCGATATACGCTACACAAAAGCAGCTGTAGGTACTTTCAAACCACTACTTCCTTTGACGAGGAGTAAAATATATTTAGCGTTGGTTTTATGAGAAATCCTAGTTTTAAGGAAATGTGCTACACGACTGTTGTCCTCAGCCAGCAATAAGTGCATTGTACCCAAAACTTCGTTCTTTCTGCTACAATGTTTCTGCATTCCACCACAAATTTTCGACCACCTTTACACTTTCTGATTCAATAACCAGGAGAGAGGAAAAAGCAAATGAAGGACGTCTCTGGGCCACAACAACTAATATTTTCACTGAGATCATCCCACACTTCTCTAGCCGGCGGAAACTCTCATCTGTCGTAGTATCTAGGAATAATTCTACGAACTATCTGTCAAAATCATCACATTCCGTAGATTTCCGTTTCCGTTTATATCCCTTTATTGGGGAACCCAAACAGCCCACATCTAGACATCCTGTCGAGTTTGCTGCACTGTTAGTGCGGAGTCCAGTCGATTCCGCAATACTATGAGCTTTTGTTGTAATTTTATGAACTTGCGCAAAATTTATGTTAATCCTGGTTTCTTTGGTGTTGATCAGTAAAAAACTTGAGTACATTCGATAGAATTTTAGATTGTTTTGGAATGTCTCTAACCCCTTTACGCACACCTACTGGGGTAACGCTACACGGAGGCCCTGCTCTTGCATTTCACACACTACCAAACGCACGCCAGCGCAACACTAAACGAAGACTGAAACCACACGTGGCGCTGACCTACTGCAGCAACAAAGCTACGAAGGAGCTACGAAGCTACGAAGGAGGGAAGGAATCAGCGCTCGACACCTGTGGACTACAAGCAGCGGGTATGAACTTGAGACGTCTGATTTCATCATGGCCACTCTATCAGGAAAAATGTCAAATCCTCCTGCAACCATTACATTATGTCACGAAATGCGAGTTGCTTTTAATAGTTTCCGCAACGAAATTCTGTCTCTAAATTTGGCAGAAAATCCAAAGAGATTTGGTACACTAACAGCAAGTCACAATCAGTATCTTCACTTTGTGATAGTAATGGTAATGTTACCGATGGCAGTGTCACTAAAGCCGAGTTCCTAAACGCGATTTTCCGAACTTCCTTCACCAAGGAAGACAAAGTAAACGTCCCAGGATTCCGATCAACGCAAGGAAAGTTGTCGATATGAGTAACTACGAAGTATAAGGGACATTCAGATGGTAACGATTTTACTAACTCAAAAATGTAGTTATACACAGTATACATACTCAAAAATAGCCGCCAAAACTGTTGGCACATCTGTCCCATTGCGACACTAGCCGGTCGATTCCATCCTCGAAGAAGCTAGTAGGCTGATGTCGGATCCAGACCTGGACCCAGTCACACACTTCGTCGTCCGTTGCGCATCGGTGTCCGCGAATATCTTGTGTTAGAGGTCCAAACGCATGAAAGTCACACGGTGAAAGGTCGGGACTGTACAATGTTCCAGCGTTTCCGACCGTAACTGCTGCAATGTCGTGTTCACCGCATTGGTCGCGTGTGGGGGTGCATTATCATGCAGGAGGATAACGGCATTGGACAACATGCCTCGACCTTTCGACTTGATGCCTCGTCTATGGTTCTGTAGAGCGGCTTGTTAACGCTGGGCGTTGATGGTGGTTCCCCATTCCAGGAACTCGACAAGCAGTGGGCCCCTGTGGTCAAAAAAGGACATCATGACGTTGTCAGAACTGGTTTGCACGGCCATTGATTTCTTTGGACGTGGTGAAGTCGCATGTTTCAACTGCTTGCTCTGACGCTTGCTTTCCGGTTCAAAATGGTGACACCTTGTTTCGTTACCTGTCACAATACGCGGCAGAAAGCTGTATTCATCCTCATGATAAAGTTGCAGATGACTCAAATACAGCGCCATTCGAGTATAGCGCTGTTCGGTGGTCAGTTGGTGGGGAACTCACTGCGCACAGATTTTTCGGAAGTTCAAGTGTTGATGCATTATGGTGTGGGCGGTGCCCACGCTAATACCCAGAGACCGATGTACGAGGTGCATTCAAGTTCTAAGGCCCCCGATTTTTTTTCTCCGGACTGGAAAGAGATAGAAACATGCGCATTGTTTTAAAATGAGGCCGCGTTCCTGGTCAATACGTCCCAGAGATGGCAGCACCGTACGGCAGATGGAATTTTACCGCCAGCGGCGAGAATGAGAACTGTTTTAAATACTTAAAATGGCGACGTTTTCCTTACTTGAACAGCGTGCAATCATTCGTTTTCTGAATTTGCGTGGTGTGAAACCACTTGAAATTCATCGACAGTTGAAGGAGACATGTGGTGATGGAGTTATGGATTTGTCGAAAGTGCGTTCGTGGGTGCGACAGTTTAATGAAGGCAGAACATCGTGTGTCAACAAACCGAAACAACCTCGGGCTCGCACAAGCCGGTCTGTCGACATGATCGAGAAAGTGGAGAGAATTGATTTGGGGGATCGCCGAATGACTGTTGAACAGATCGCCTCCAGAGTTGGCACTTCTGTGGGTTCTGTGCACACAATCCTGTATGACGACCTGAAAATGCAGAAAGTGTCATCCAGGTGGGTGCCACGAATGCTGACGGATGACCACATGGCTGCCTGTGTGGCATGTTGCCAAGCAATGTTGACGCGCAACGACAGCACGAATGGGACTTTCTTTTCGTCTGTTGTGACAATGGATGAGACGTGGATGCCATTTTTCAATCCAGAAACAAAGCGCCAGTCAGCTCAATGGAAGCACACAGGTTCACCGCCACCAAAAAAATTTCGGGTAACCGCCAGTGCTGAAAAAATGATGGTGTCCATGTTCTGGGACAGCGAGGGCGTAATCCTTACCCATTGCGTTCCAGAGGGCACTACAGTAACAGGTGCATCCTACGAAAATGTTTTGAAGAACAAATTCCTTCCTGCACTGCACCAAAAACGTCCGGGAAGGGCTGCGCGTGTGCTGTTTCACCAAGACAACGCATCCGCACATCGAGCTAATGTTACGCAACAGTTCCTTCATGATAACAACTTTGAAGTGATTCCTCATGCTCCCTACTCACCTGACCTGGCTCCTAGTGACTTTTGGCTTTTTCCAACAATGAAAGACACACTCCGTGGCCGCACATTCACCAGCCGTGCTGCTATTGCCTCAGCGATTTTCCAGTGGTCAAAACAGACTCCTAAAGAAGCCTTCGCCGCTGCCATGGAATCATGGCGTCAGCGTTGTGAAAAATGTGTATGTCTGCAGGGCGATTACGTCGAGAAGTAACGCCAGTTTCATCGATTTCGGGTGAGTAGTTAATTAGAAAAAAAATCGGTATCCTTAGAACTTGAATGCACCTCGTATCTCGTGCACGGTGATTCTGTGGTTGTCCAAGACTAAAACATTCACTTCCGCAACCATTTCCGGTGGGATGACACGATGAGCCAGTCCAGGACGAGCATCGTCTTCCAGTGACTCGCGCCCCTCAAGGAATCGTTTGTGCCCTTCCACAACATTTGAACGACACAGACTGACTCACCGTACGCAGCCTGCATCCGTCGATACATTTCACGGCCTCCACCGCCAAAACTCGAATCACTTGTGTGACCACCTTCTCTTCGGCGTGAGACACATTGGCGCTATGCAACATCAAACGGTACGCACGCGTCAGTCTCTGTACCAATAGCTGGCACCACCATACCCGCAGTTACGTGGTGCCACATTACGTGTGAGGCAAAGGTAGACGCACTGACCACATTCCATTTGAATGAACCTCGTAGCGAAGCAGCTGAAATCGTTTAATAAAAGCAAGGCCTCCGGTCCAGATTGTACATCAACTAGGTTCCTTTCAGAGTATACTGATACATTAGCGTCATACTTAGCAACAATATCCGCACATAACGACTGTAAAGTCGTACAGGTCACACCAACAAATCAACAATCAGAGAAGGAGGTAGGAGTAATGCGCTGAATTACAGACCCATATGGCTGGCGTCGATTTTTTTTATATATTTGGCCTTCCGAGTAGGAACTCGATTTAGTCATCAATAAAATACAGTTGCAATGTAAATAGAATAGAAGAAAAGACTACAGAAATACGTATTTAGAAGCAGAGAAACCTCAAACCGTCACAGCTGTGTCCGCTATATTTTTCCAACAATTATATGAAAAGGTAGTTAAAATTGTGTTGAGTTACAGTTCACACCATACCTGAAATATCTACAGAAGGAAGAAAGAGAAACAGGATATGTACACCACTGAAACCTGCTGATTGTGCCCAATACTCTTAAGGAACTTTTTCAGCAGGATTGTGGAACATGTACTATGTTTGAACATTATGAATTACCTCGAACAAAACGAACTGTTGACACGTAGTCAGCAGGGATTCAGAAGACATCATTCTTGTGTAACACAGCTTCCTCTTTATTCACACGAAGTAATGAGTGCTGTCAACACGGGGTCTCTAGAAGAGCGTAGCGTTCCAAAGGATTGGAAAAGGGCACAGGTCATCCCCGTTTCCAAGAAGGGACGACGAACAGATGTGCAGAACTATAGATCTATATCTCTAACGTCGATTAGTTGCAGAATTTTGGAACACGTATTATGTTCGAGTATAATGACTTTTCTGGAGACTCTGGAGAGACTGTACGAATCAGCATGGGTTTCGAAAAAGACGGTCGTGTGAAACCCAGCTCGCGCTATTCGTCCACGAGACTCAGAGAGCCATAGACACCGTTTCACAGGTAGATGCCGTGTTTCTTGACTTCCGCAAGGCGTTCGATACAGTTCCCCACAGTCGTTTAATGAACAAAGTAAGAGCATATGGACTATCAGACCAATTGTGTGATTGGATTGAGGAGTTCCTAGAAAACAGAACGCAGCATGTCATTCTCAATGGAGAGAAGTCTTCCGAAGTAAGAGTGATCTCAGGTGTGCCGCAGGGGAGTGTCATAGGACCGTTGCTATTCACAATATACATAAATGACTTGGTGGATGACATCGGAAGTTCACTGAGGCTTTTTGCAGATGATGCTGTGGTGTATCGAGAGGTTGTAACAATGGAAAATAGTACTGAAATGCAGGAGGATCTGCAGCGAATTGACGCATGGTGCAGGGAATGGCAATTGAATCTCAATGTAGACATAGAAAGATAGATCCCTTATCATTTAGCTACAATATAGCAGGTCAGCAACTGGAAGCAGTTAATTCCATAAATTATCTGGGAGTACGCATTAGGAGTGATTTAAAATGGAATGGCCATATAAAGTTACAGGATAATTTAGTAATCGCGAAAGCGTTACGGAGATGATAGATAAACTCCAGTGGAAGACTCTGCAGGAGAGACGCTCAGTAGCTCGGTACGGGCTTTTGTTAAAGTTTCGAGAACATACCTTCTCCGAAGAGTCAAGCAGTATATTGCTCCCTCCTACGTATATCTCGTGAAGAGACCATGAGGATAAAATCAGAGAGATTAGAGCCCACACAGATGCATACCGACAATCCTTCTTTCCACGAACAATACGAGACTGGAATAGAAGGGAGAACCGATAGAGGTACTCAGGGTACCCTCCGCCACACACCGTCAGGTGGCTTGCGGACTATGGATGTAGATGTAGATGTAGATGTAGATCTCAAAAAATGGTTCAAATGGCTCTGAGCACTATGGGACTTAATTTCTGAGGTCATCAGTCCCCTAGAACTTAGAACTACTTAAACCTAACCAACCTAAGGACATCACACACATCCATGCCCGAGGCAGGAGTTGAACCTGCGACCGTAGCGGTCGCGCGGTTCCAGACTGAAGCGCCTAGAGCCGCTCGGCCATTCCGGCCGGCAACACTTAGAAGATGCAACAGATCTATTAAAGAGACTGCCTACACTTGGCTTGTCCTCCCTGTTCTGGAGTACCGCAGTTCTGTGGGATCTGCATCAGATAGAACTGACGGAGGACAGCGAAAATATTAAAATAAGGGAAATTTGTACTATCTCGACATAAGCGAGAGTGTGTTACGGATGTGATACACGAGTTGGGCCGGCAGTCATTGGAACAAAGGCGTTTTTCGTTGCGACAACATCGTTTCATGAAATTTCACTGCTCGACGTTCTCCATCTAATGGGAAAATACACTCCTGGAAATGGAAAACAGAACACATTGACACCGGTGTGTCAGACCCACCATACTTGCTCCGGACACTGCGAGAGGGCTGTATAAGCAATGATCACACGCACGGCACAGCGGACACACCAGGAACCGCGGTGTTGGCCGTCGAATGGCGCTATCTGCGCAGCATTTGTGCACCGCCACCGTCAGTGTCAGCCAGTTTGCCGTGGCATACGGAGCTCCATCGCAGTCTTTAACACTGGTAGCATGCCGCGACAGCGTGGACGTGAACCGTATGTGCAGTTGACGGACTTTGAGCGAGGGCGTATAGTGGGCATGCGGGAGGCCGGGTGGACGTACCGCCGAATTGCTCAACACGTGGGGCGTGAGGTCTCCACAGTACATCGATGTTGTCGCCAGTGGTCGGCGGAAGGTGCACGTGCCCGTCGACCTGCGACCGGACCGCAGCGACGCACGGATGCACGCCAAGACCGTAGGATCCTACGCAGTGCCGTAGGGGACCGCACCGCCACTTCCCAGCAAATTAGGGACACTGTTGCTCCTGGGGTATCGGCGAGGACCATTCGCAACCGTCTCCATGAAGCTGGGCTACGGTCCCGCACACCGTTAGGCCGTCTTCCGCTCACGCCCCAACATCGTGCAGCCCGCCTCCAGTGGTGTAGCGACAGGCGTGAATGGAGGGACGAATGGAGACGTGTCGTCTTCAGCGATGAGAGTCGCTTCTGCCTTGGTGCCAATGATGGTCGTATGCGTGTTTGGCGCCGTGCAGGTGAGCGCCACAATCAGGACTGCATACGACCGAGGCACACAGGGCCAACACCCGGTATCATGGTGTGGGGAGCGATCTCCTACATTGGCCGTACACCACTGGTGATCGTCGAGGGGACACTGAATAGTGCACGGTACATCCAAACCGTCATCGAACCCATCGTTCTACCATTCCTAGACCGGCAAGGGAACTTGCTGTTCCAACAGACCAATGCACGTCCGCATGTATCCAGTGCCACCAAACGTGCTCTAGAAGGTGTAAGTCAACTACCCTGGCCAGCAAGATCTCCGGATCTGTCCCCCATTGAGCATGTTTGGGACTGAATGAAGCGTCGTCTCACGCGGTCTGCACGTCCAGCACGAACGCTGGTCCAACTGAGGCGCCAGGTGGAAATGGCATGGCAAGCCGTTCCACAGGACTACATCCAGCATCTCTACGATCGTCTCCATGGGAGAATAGCAGCCTGCATTGCTGCGAAAGGTGGATATACACTGTACTACTGCCGACATTGTGCATGCTCTGTTGCCTGTGTCTATGTGCCTGTGGTTCTGTCAGTGTGATCATGTGATGTATCTGACCCCAGGAATGTGTCAATAAAGTTTCCCCTTCCTGGGACAATGATTTCACGGTGTTCTTATTTCAATTTCCAGGAGCGTATTTTGTTGGCGCCCACATACGCAGGGAGAAATGATCTCAGTAATGAAATAAATGAAATCAGAGCTCGCACGCAAAAATATAAGTGTTCGTTTTAGCCACGCGCAATTCGAGTGTGGAACGGCACAGAAATATAGCGAAACTCCAAAATTTTTAAGGCTTTTATAGCCACTTCTTGACAAACTGCCTGTTGACTTTTGTCTTGGGTTCTTCGGCTGACGTTTGTTTGATGATTTTTCTGACGTTTCGCCAGCACGAGTGGCGGGCATTGTCAAAGCTTCACCCTCTACTGCTAGTGGTGGGCTGGCGCCGAGCTCGCGGCCGCAGATTATATGTGTCTGGCGCACAAACGTCCAAGGGCGGGCCGCGCGGGGTAGCCGCACGGTCTGAAGCGCCTTGTCACGGTCCGCGCGGCTCCCCCCGTCGGAGGTTCGAGTCCTTCCTCGGGCATGGATGTGTTTGTTGTCCTTAGAGTAAGTTAGTTTAAGTTACATTAAGTAGTGCGTAAACTTAGGGACCGATGACGTCAGCAGTTTGGTAACATAAGACCTTACCACAAATTTCCAAAAAAATTCGAAGGGCTTTTCCGTGATCATTTCCGGTCCGGTTCTTCTCTTGCTAACTGCAATGGTCATTCACTGCAGCACGGGAAGCCGGGATCCATTCACCTCGAGGCTTTCTTCTTTCTTGTTGGAGCTATTCTCGTGTTTGTGTATTTCAAAAGCTTCTCTGAACAAGAGGATGAGAAAGCTCTCCTCTACAGCCAGAAATTTCGTGTCGGCGAATTTTACTACGTGGTCGGCCTCACAGAGGGCGTGCCCGGCGATGCCCGCTTTAGCCATCTGCCCCAGCCTACAATGTCGCTTGTGTTCTGTGATCCTGGTGTTGATTGATCGTCTACTTATTCCAACATAAACTTATAGACGTGTGCATGGTATATGGTATATTCCCGATATTGCAAGTGAGTCCCCTTTCTCCTTTGCCGATCTAAGACAGGCTTTGATCTTCTTTGTGAGTTTATAAATAGTCTTTACGCCGTGTTTACACTATATACGGCCGATTATGACCATCACTCTTGGAATGTGTGGCACAAAGTGAAATGAACCGCAGCACCTCAGACACGAAACTCAACACCTGGAAAGCGTTCTGTGGAGTAATGATTACTCCACCAGTTATATTTCACTGAAGAGGCAAAGAAACTGGTACACCTGCCTAATAGCGTGTAAGACCCAGTCGAGCACGCGTAAGTGCTGCGACACGACGTGGTTTGGACTCGACTAAAGTCTGAATTAGTGCTGGAGGGAATTTACACCATGAGTCCTGCAGGGCTGCCCATAAATCCGTAAGAGTACGAGGGGTGGAGGTCTATTCTGAACAGCACGTTGCAAGGCATCCCAGATATGCTCAATAATGTTCAAGTCTGGAGTGTTTAGTGGCCAGCAGAAGTGTTTAAACTCAGAAGAGTGTTCCTGGAGCAACTCTCTAGTAATTCTGGACTTACGGAATATCGCACTGTCCTGCTGGAATTGCCCAAGTCTGTCAAATGCATAATGGACATGAATGGATACAGGTGATCAGACAGGATGCTTGTATACGTGATGTGATGTCACCGCCAGACACCACACTTGCTAGGTGGTAGCCTTTAAATCGGCCGCGGTCCATTAGTATACGTCGGACCCCCGTGTCGCCACTGTCAGTGATTGCAGACCGAGCCCCACCACACGGCAGATCTCGAGAGACGTACTAGCACTCGCCCCAGTTGTACAGCCGACTTTGCTAGCGATGCTACACTGACAAATACGCTCTCATTTGCCGAGACGATAGTTAGCATAGCCTTCAGCTATGTCATTTGCTACGACCTAGCAAGGCGCCATTACCAGTTTATATTGAGCATATGAATGTACCGTCAAGAGCGATGTACACCGATTATGGATTAAAGTTAAGTATTCCAGCAACAGCGTACCTTATTGGCTATATTAATTACATTTAACTGTTCCAGACCTCACGCCAGCCTGCGTGTAATTAAACACGTGCATTTCGGCCTCCTCTAGCAACACGGTGTTGGCTCTTCTGCCAACACAGCACGTGACACCTGTCAGAGTCGTATCTAGAGGTATCATGGGTCCCATACCACTTCAGCTGCACACGCCCCACACCGTTACAGAGCATCCTCCAGCTTGAACAATTCCCTGCTGACATGCAGGGTCCATGGATTCATGAGGTTGTCTCCACACAAATTGTACCGAGACTCGTCCGCCCAGGCGACATGTTTCCAGTCATCAACAGTCCAATGTCGGTGTTGGCGGGCCCGAGCGAGGCGTAAAGCTTTGTGTCGTGCAGTCATCAAGGGTACACGAGTGGGCCTTCCGCTCCGAAAGCCCATATCGATGATGTTTCGTTGAACGGTTCGCACGTTGGCACTTGTTGATGGCCCAGCATTGAAATCTGCAGCAATATGCGGAAAGTTTGCACTTCTGTCACGTTAAAGATTCTCTTCAGTTGTCGTTGGTCCCATTCTTGCAGGATGTTTTCCCAGCCACAGCGATGTCGGAGATTTGATGTTTTACCGGATTCCTTTTACCTGATTCCTCATCTTGACGGTGCACTCGTGAAATGGTCGTACGGGAAAATCCCCACTTCATTGCTACCTCGGAGATGCTGCGTTCCATCGCTCGTGCGGCGACTATAACACCACGTTCAAACTCACTTAAATCTTTATAATCTGCCATTGTAGCAGCAGTAAACGACCTAGCAACTGCGCCAGACACTTGTTGTCTTATATAGGCGCTGGCGACCGCAGCCTGTTTACGTATCCCTGTATTTGAATACCAATGCCTATACCAGTTTCTTTGGCACTTCAGTGTAGAAGTGTAAGAGAGTTAAACACTAGGCAAAGTGTCATATCGGAGAAAGAAATGTCGGATACGGCTTTTCTGCCATAAAGTCCAAGAACGATGGTCAGAATCGGCCGTATATTGCGCAAACACGGCGTAAAGACTATTTAACAAACCGACAAAGAAGACGAAAGTGTGTCTCAGATCGGCAAAGGAGAAAAGGGACCCACTTGCAATGTCGGGAATATACCGCATACCATGCACTTGCGGAAAAGTTTATGTCGGAATGAATGGACGATCAATCAACACCAGGGTCACAGAACGTAAGCGACATTGCAGGTTGGGGCAGGTGGAGAAATCGCCCGTAGCAGAGCACGCACTGCGTGACGCCATCACATAGTAAGATTCGCCGACACACGGAAGTTCTGGCTGTAGAGAAGAGGTATTAGACCAGCTTGCTCAGAGAAGCTGCAGAAATACACAAACACTAGAATAGCTCCAACAAGAAAGAAGAAAGCCTCGAGGTGAATGGATCCCGGCCTCCCGTGCTGCAGCAAACGACAGTTGCAGGTAGCAAGAGGAGAACCGCACCGATAAGGACCGCGGAGAAGCCCTTGGACCTTGGCGCGCCACACACATTCGAGGGGCGTTTGAAAAGTCCGTGCAAAAATAAAAACTACTTACGTGTTTGGGGCAAACATTTTTTATTTCTCTACACAGTCTCCTCTTAGACTTATACACTTCGTCCAACGCTGTTCTAATTTGTTGATCCCTTCCGAATAATAGGAATCGTTCAAGTCTGCGAAATAGCTATAAGCTGCTTCAGTCACCTCCTCGTTTAAATAAAATCTTTGTCCTGCCAGCCATTTCATCAAATTGGGGGACAAATAGTACTCCGAGGGAATCAAGTCTGGAGAATAGGGGGGATGTGAATCGAGTTGGAATCCTATTTCCGTTCATTTTTCGACCACAACTGCTGAGCTGTGTGCTGGTGCATTGTCGTGATGGAAAAGACCGGCGCTTTTCTTGCAGCTCAGTTTTCAAACGGTCCAATAACGATGAATAATGTGCACCTGTAATAGTTTTACCCTTTTCGAGATAATCGATGAGAAGTATCCCTTGCGAATCCCATTAGACAGTCGCCATAACCTTTCCGACCGAAGGAATGGTCTTCGCCTTTTTTTGGTGCAGATTCTCCCTTGGTAACCTATTTTTTAGATTGTTGTTTGATCTCAGGAGTATAGTAATGTATCCATGTTTCATCCACAGTGACGAAACGACCCTTTAAGTACTGCGGATTCTTTTTGAACAGTTGCAAATCATCCTTGCAACACTTCGCACGATTCCGTTTTTGGTCAAGCGTGAGCAATCGCGGAACCCATCTTGTGGATAGCTTTCTCATGTCCAAATGTTTGTGCAAAACCTTATGTACCCATTTATTCGAGATGCCCACAGCACTAGCAATCTCACGCACCTTTACTCTTCTGTCATAATCACCATATCATGGATTTTATCAATGATTTCTGGAGTCATAACTTCCACAGGGCGTCCAGAACGTTCAGCATCACTTGTGCCCATATGGCCACTCCGAAAATTTTGAAGCCACTTATAAACTGTTCTAATCGAAGATGCAGAGTCACCATAATGTTTATCAAGCTCCTATTTAGTCTCCTGAGGCGTTTTGCCTTTCATAAAGTAATGTTTAATCACCACACGAAATACTTTTTCGTCCATTTTTTGACAATCACTCGACTTCTTTGATTCACACGAATGCCAAACACAAAGAAATAGACCAATATGACTGAAACTTGGTGTGCGTTCTTTCCAAAGATGCTACTAACTAAACATGACTCGATACGCGCCGATGGTGCCGTCTCTCGGGCTTTGAATGGACTTTTCAAACGCCCCTCGTATTATCTGCGGCCGCGAGCCCGGCTCCATTTCACCTCCAGCAATGGAGGGTGAAGCTTTGACAATGCCAGCCACTCGTGCTGACGAAACGTCAGAAAAATCATCAAACAAACGTCGGCCGAAGAACCTGAGACGAAAGCTAAAAGGCAGTTTGTCATAGTGAAAGTCGTTCGAGGAATAAAATTAAGATAAAAAATACACAATAGCACAAAATGAATTACCATAACATGAGTGAGTGGAATGAAATAGGTTTTTCTTTCGATATTAGCAGACAACGTCACTGTCCCCTTTCTGCTCGTGCACAGTCTGCAGCGTACTCACTGGTTTATAACTCCACTCTCGTGGCAGTCAATTGATAACTGAAGTCACTGAACTACACACGGGGTCTGTGACGTACGTCACAACACGTCATACTACAGGTCTTAAAAGTTGCAGCTACCCTCCCCAGCAGGGAGCGGCTGACTATTTCGACCAGTTTAATATTTCGCTGTTGGACGTTTAAATGCACTCAAGCTCTCGTAAACATACGACAAGGTTAAGGACTTTCTTGGGTACCTTTTCATTAACATACTGATTTCCCAGCTGGCTCCCGAGGTAGCCGAGTGTTCGCAATGTACGTCGGGCAAGATAACTAGTGCGACGTCACAAGTTCGTTGCCAAATCCGTATTTTCCGTGGGCCTCGCCCACGAGCGTCGTTGTCGGTGGCTGAATTACTCGCTGGCACGTGACGCGCACCCTTCATGAACAGCCGATCTCGACTAGAAAATAGCTGTGTAAAATGGACTTCACCTTATGGCCACCACACGCGAGCGGTACATTGGCCCCAGTCCCTCTGCACTGAGTCCGTTTAGTTTCAGTCAAAGTAACTGGACACTTGTGAACCTGCCACACCTATCTGTAAAGTGAGAAGCGGATAGTGATGATGATGATGATGATGATGATGAGGATGTTTGGTTTGTGGGGCGCTTAACTGCGCGTTCATCAGCACCCAGTCCCAATTTGCATACAGTTCAATTTTTACACAATCCAATCTAGCCACTGTCACAAATGATGATAATGATGAAATGATGAGGACAAATCAGACACCCAGACGCCGGGCAGAGAAAATCCCCAACCCGGCCGGGGGTCGAACCCGGGATCCCGTGAAGTGAGAAGCCTTTTCAGTGAACGAGAATGGGTATCGCCGAGTTGGGATTCCTTAATTTATCTGCTCTTGCTAAATTTATATAAAGAACATAAAACCGAATAGGAAATGGCACTAAAGATCACTTTCAGCAAGAAGGCACCTGAGTTATTTAAATGATAAATGGAGAGACCGCTACTGTGTATGTTCTATAGTATTTATTTTGTGAAATGGTTTTCGGCTTGCAAAATGGTTCAAATGGCTCTGAGCACTATGCGACTTAACTTCTGAGGTCATCAGTCGCCTAGAACTTAGAACTAATTAAACCTAACTAACCTAAGGACATCACACACATCCATGCCCGAGGCAGGATTCGAACCTGCGACCGTAGCGGTCACGCGGTTCCAGACTGAAGCGCCTTTAACCGCACGGCCACACCGGCCGGCTATTAATACCAAACTCGAATAAAAGCCTATTTAACAATTTAAATTAATGATCTCAATAAAATAAAATTAGTACAGCACCAGAGTGCTGAAGGATAGCTTGCAGACTTGCTACACGTGGAACGTGATACAGAAAACAATAGAAGACAGAAATGACCATTCTAACAACAAAATATATGGAATACACTGACAATAACGATAAGGTAAATAAGGACAGGAAAAATGGAGGCATAAAATATAACTCAGTGCGCGGGAAGCATTAGAAAACTGTAAGACTCAGTGAAGTTTAGAAGAGGAGAAGTATTGAGTTGTGTTTGGTCATTTAATAATAAATCAGGAATGTGGGCCAGATGTATCCTGAGTTCCACTGCCTCCAGAAGATTGTTTTCGGTCTTTGTTTGCTAAGTGGAGGACATAGGACACTGGCTGATCTGTACCCCTCACAATACATGCTCAGCAACTGTGGAGTCGTAATTCTGCAACCTACCAATTGCGTTCACTTTCAGTCAGCCTAGTCGGTATATCTCTGTCCGATTGTCCAATATAAGACTTACCAGAATCAGAACAGGTAATCTTCTATATCCGACTCTTGGTTAGTAACTGGCTCATGTCTTTACGATTCAAAATATACTGGGCTGTGGTGTTCCTCATATAGTAGGAAATCCTATAGTTGCGGAATTTTAGTGTTTTTGCTACGGTATGTGATGGTAGTCCTAGATGATTTACTAGTTTCATTTCACTGGGATTATCAATTTAATTTAAATTGTTAAATAGGCACTGGTTTTTCGAGGTTAATGCTAATGCTTTTTTCTGGTTTGTTCCATTTATATTTATTAACTGTTTAAAGTTTGTAATTCCGTCCCCGCTGCACTGTCATCAGTTACGATGGTAATTTAAATTCGGGAAATGAGGTCACTTGTACTTACCGAGGACCTTAACGTCCAGTTAGATTGTAAAAGTCATTATCTTGACTATGTATTACTTTATTAAAATCATAACTGGTTTCGGCTTTACACCCATCATCAGATATAAAATTGCCGCAGCGACACGCAGTCAGTAGACATGAAGACGTGCTGAAAAGTAACTCCTCCCGATTTTCGTGTGAAAACTCTTAAAGCTTTTTGAATAAAGCAAACTTTATTAACATTGTATACCTTTGAAATTCTGAACTAGGAGTAAATTAAGGGGAGCGAAAGGCTATTTAGAACTTGTAAACAGAAACCACACGGCAGTTATAAGAGTTGAGGTGCATGAAAAAGAGACAGAGGTTGGAAAGGGAGTGAGACAGGGCTGTAGCCTATCCCCGATGTTATTCAAGATGTACATTGAACAAGTAGTAAAATAGAACAAAGGAAAAACTGGAGTAGGAATTAAAGCTCTGGGAGAAGAAAAAAAACATTGAGGTTTGCCGATGACATTGTAATTCTGTCAGAGACAGCAAAGGACTTGGAAGAGCAACTGAATGGAATGGACAGTTCCATGAAAGGAGGATATAAAATTAACATTAACGAAAGCAAAATAACGATAATGGAATGTACTCAGATTAAATCAGCTGATTCTAAGGGAATCGGATAAGAAATGAGACACCTAAAGTAGTAGATATGTTTTGCTATTTTAGCTGCAAAATAAGTGCTGATGGCGAAACACCTCTTCACGCACACCCTCTCTCAACATCATATTGATGTCTTCAGCCTGAATGAAACCTTCCTTCAACCTAATCATATTATCCGCATTCCGTCATGCGTCCTTCAGCGATCAGATAATCCGCTCCTCAAGGCCCGAGACGGAGTTGCTATTGGCCACCACAAGAACCTCCCCAATTGGCCACAACCCCTCTATAACACTCCTGCTGAACACTTTCTTCTCACTCTCTTCCTCAAAACCATAACTGTTACCTGAGCAACTATCTGTATATGACCAGATCATCCCATTCCATATGACTTCCTCACCTGTATAGACAATACCTTTTCAACCCATATTATTGCCACTGTCCTTAACATTCATAGCTGGTCCCGTGCTGAGCTCCAGGAGTGGCATCGCTTTACTGATTCCCTCCACGGTGATATAGTCCTTCCCTCACTACATATTCGCCCTCAAAGCAATTCCACTCCCGATTTTACCCTCACTCCTCCTAACCTCCTTGGACGCATTACTGCAGCAGTCCTCGACTCCCATCAGAAGCGACCATCTCACTGTCCTACTCACCATCCCCTACATTGCACATCCTACCCGTGCACTCACTCCTTCTGCCTCTCCCAAAAGAATCTACGACTACTCCGGTACCAACTGGAGCAGCTGCAGGGAAATCATTGCCACTCAACTTTGAAGCCATCCCTTAGTCTTCAAAGACCCCCATGCTGCCATCTTCCTACAACAGACTTTGTCAAACGCCATAACTCATCACATTCCGACGAAACCCATCTAACGACACTACCCCACATGCTCTCCTGACGCCTGAACCGATTCCTCCTGCAGACCCATGACCGAGACACACTGACATGCCACCAACAATTACGACACATCCGAACTGCTGACTGCAAAGAAACGCCGCGTTTGGCGCCAAACAAATACAAACCTCAATGTCATACTGCCCATAAACTCTTCCAGGTACTGGAAGGCATTTTACAACCTTAGTGGCAACAACCATGTTCCCTCCTACCCCTTCGAGCACGATAATCACCCTCTACCCAACAACTTGCGCAAAGCCAACCATTTTGCATCCTACCTCTCTGAAAGCTTCATGACCTCCACTTCGACTACTCCTTATTCCCGACTGTCCCTCCCACTTCTTGCCCTTAGCTTCCAGTATCTCGACAACATGCCACAGATAGAACTCAGTACTCGAATAACAACACAAGACATTTAACAGATACTCCGTCACAAACGCTCCACGGCTCCCAGTCACGACTGCATCACTTCAGATACGTAAAAGAATTCCCCCTCTCCTTCCAAGAAATCCTAGCCGTCCTTTACAACATAATCATCCACACAGGTTTCTATCCTGAGCAGTGGAAAACCCGTTGAATCCTCCTCTTCCTGAAACCTTATAAACCTAACACTGACACCTTCTGTAACCCTCCATGTTCAGCAAAGTCCTTGAGTCCTTTCTATCCTGACATATCCATAAACACCTGCAACAACACCTATCCATTCCTGTCCATCGATGTTGCTTCTAGAATGAGATTTTCACTCTGCACCAGAGTGTGCGCTGATATGGAACTTCCTGGCAGATTAAAACTGTGTGCCGGACCGAGACTCGAACTCGGGACCTTTGCCTTTCGCGGGCAAGTGCTCTACCAACTGAGCTACCCAAGCACGACTCACGCCCCGTCCTCAAAGGTCCCGAGTTCGAGTCTCGGTCGGGCACACAGTTTTAATCTGCCAGGAAGTTTCATATCAGCGCACACTCCGCTGCAGAGTGAAAATCTCATTCTGGAAACATTCCTCATGCTGTGGCTAAGTCATGTCTCCGCTATATCCTTTCTTTCAGGAGTGCTAGTTCTGCAGGGTTCGCAGGAGAGCTTCTGTAAAGTTTGGAAAGTAGGATACGAGACACTAGCAGAAATAAAGCTGTGAGGACGGGGCGTGAGTCGTGCTTGGGTAGCTCAGTTGGTAGAGCACTTGCCTGCGAAAGGCAAAGGTCCCGAGTTCGAGTCTCGGTCCGGCACGCAGTTTTAATCTGCCAGGAAGTTTCAATGTTGCTTCTGTCCCAACTTTTCCTCCAATAACCAACTCCTGTACAGTACTCATCTCCTCCCCCACCAGATGAACAACAGCAAATCCGCCATTTTTTTTCTCCCTAGATCTTGAGGAAGCTTATGACCATGTACGCCATTCTGCGCTCCTCTTTAAGCTCCAGACATACACTCTTCACATAAATTATATCAGCCTCATCGCCTCCTTTCTCTCTAAACGCCCATCTGATGTCACCATCAACAACACCAAATCCCATATCTTCCATCCCACTGCAGGCGTGCCCCAAGGTTCTCCTGTCCTCCCCCCTGTCCTGCAGGCTTCTAGGCTGCCAATACGCGCAAGTCGCCCTCCTTTGCATCTGCTCCTGTATGCTGATGACACTGCCTTCCTCGCCCTATACCCTACCCTCCAGAAAAAAATGGTTCAAATGGCTCTGAGCACTATGGGACTCAACTGCTGAGGTCATTAGTCCCCTAGAACTTAGAACTAGTTAAACCTAACTAACCTAAGGACATCACAAACATCCATGCCCGAGGCAGGATTCGAACCTGCGACCGTAGCGGTCTTGCGGTTCCAGACTGCAGCGCCTTTAACCGCACGGCCACTTCGGCCGGCTACCCTCCAGAAATTCCAACGATCCCTCCAGCTCCATCTCAATTAGTTGACCTCCTGGTGCAACCAGAGGCTCCTCAAAATCAACCCTACCAAAACATGGGCAATAATTATAGACTGAACCACCCACAGCTTCCATCCCCACAACTATTACCTTACCATTTGCCACCACCCTATCCAGGTAACTAAAACATTAAAATACCTCTGACTAACATTAGATCGCCAACTAACATGGAAGACCCATTTACTAACCATTCAACAGAAATCCCACAATAGACTGAAATTACCAAAACTGCTAACCGGTCGAACGTGGGGATTGCACCCTTCCCCAATCCTCTCAGACCAATAAATCCCTGATCTGACCTACCCTCTGCTATACAAATGTAGCATGAACTTCCACTCCTCATTCCTTTTCTCACGCCCTACAGATCCTCAAACGCCATGCACTCAGCCTAGCGTTTCGAATCCGTTTACCCTTCCGCACCTACATCCTCTACCAACTTATAAAATTTCCCTCGCTACTATTCCATCTTAACATCTCCGAATATCCTACGTTATCCACAAACTCGACACTACCCACCCCTTAGTTTCTCCCCTTGCTCACTGCCCCTGGCCCTTTGTCACACTTCTGCCACTACATTCACCCAGCGCTACGCCCCCACACTCTCCACATCGTCTCTCAACGAAACTTTTATCGCTTTTCCTTCCGTGACCATGAAATCCGCCCTGATGTATACCAATCCTACCAGATCTGAAATAATATGTCACAGCATCCCCACTCAAGGCTCCCTTCCTCTCAACTCCTCTCCACTCCCTCTTCGCTCTTTCGAATTCCTCCTCTATCCATCTGCCCACACAGACACCCCATTAAGCACTACCCCAACTGCTACATCCCCATGATACCCCCCCCCTCCCCCCACTCACCTCTTGACACTGGTTTTGCACTTCATTTAACTTATGCTCCTGTCCCTTTGTCTTTTATCATCCGTGAAACATTCTCTTTTCACTTCATCTATATCAATGTTTTAAATAATCAACTAATCTGCCTGTTATATTTTAAATTATGTGACTGTATCTATGTCTTTTTATTACGTCAAACATTTATTTTGTCAACTGTCAGGTCCAGTTTTGTACTAGATTTTAAAATCTTTTCTCTCGTATGGCTAAAGAGCGGTTACCTGCATCCACTAACAGCCCACCCCGTGCCTATATGGGTCAAGGGGAATAAAATGTCAATAAAGGGAAAAAAATCGTCGCTTGTACACCATCAAGGAGATAATTCGAGCCCTGCCCGTGGTACAGCGTCAGGAGTTCTGATTGCTTCACTGATCTGAGCGTGAAGGGTAGTGATGTCATTGACAGGTGTTGTGTCAATGAGATGCTTGACGTAACCCCACAAAAAGAAGTCTAATGGCGTGATACAGCTCTGCAGGGGCCATGCGATGGAACCATTACGACGCTTCCATCTCTCAGGAAATGCATTATTCAGCAAATCCCGCACGTTCAAGCTTCAGTGTGTGGGGAGTGGGGAGTGCGAAGGGCGAGGGGGGGGGGGGGGGGGGGAAAGGTGGCAGTGGGCTTGTGGGCTTTCATGCGCTGGAAGATGACGGACGTCTGTAGTTCTTCGATCTGTGATAGAAAGAAGAACAGTGCTAGTATATCCGGATAAACGTTTCCCCATATGTTTCTCTATGCCAAGGAAAACGGTCTATCGTCCTAGCGTGCGTTGGGCTACACCAAACATATAGGCTATCACGGATATGGTGGTGGTGGTGGTTAGTGTTTAACGTCCCGTCGACAACGAGGTCATTAGAGACGGAGCGCAAGCTCGGGTTAGGGAAGGACTGGGAAGGAAATCGGCCGTGCCCTTTCAAAGGAACCATCCCGGCATTTGCCTGAAACGATTTAGGGAAATCACGGAAAACCTAAAGCAGGATGGCTGGAGACGGGATTGAACCGTCGTCCTCCCGAATGCGAGTCCAGTGTGCTAACCACTGCGCCACTTCGCTCGGTCACGGATATATTAGCGTGTATTTTCAGAGCCCCGAATCGTAATGCTGCGGCGATTCACATGTCCAGCAATGTAGAACACTGCATCACCAAGAAATAGACACTTTTTCGGTCAGTCATTGTTAAGTATTTGTCGAAGCCAGCGTGGAACAAGCGAATGCACACCGTATAGGACGATCGTTTGGTTGTAATGCTAGGACCGTTTGCAGTTTGTACGCAAAAGGTGTAAGAGCTAATGTGACACGTTTGATCTTGCATCCTATAATTCGCATGATGCAGGGAGAATTGACTTACAGGGGATTCGTTGAAAAGCAATTTGCGCTGCTGTCAACACGTGCTCGAGACACAGGGAATATTTACTTAGAGGAACGTCGTTGTCACTTTAAAGATTTTTAACGTTTGAATTATGCTTGTATTACGTGTGTTGGCCTTCTCCTATTATGTCACCATTTTCATGCACTCCCAAGTCAAATCTACAAAGAACAAAAGAAAAAGCTTTCAGAGTAGCTACACGTTTTACAACAATGCACGATTCTCTGTCCCTAATGGTTTCCAAGTAATGCTGCTTTCAGACGATAGCGGGACTCTATGAAAACCCTGTATAAGCTTTTTACGATTTTTCCTAGTCCTCATTATTCTCAAAAGAAACGACGGTAGTGCAAAATGGTGATATGACTGTTCCCTCACTTGTGGTTGATGGAACAGTAAAGAGCTGCTTAGTATTTATTGTGCAGGAGACATTAAAAGTTTACATCTCTGCCAAGAAAATGGGAGTGCTTATTATTTTCTGGTAGTGAGTGGACATAAATGTTGGCAGAGATCTCAGTTTCTCTGCAATGTGTTCGCCAAAAACCATAAAGTGGCATTTTGGTTTTTTCCGCAGACGCTTAGCTGATCGAGACAAGTTACTTCACTGGTTTGACTATTCTTTCGAACACCTGATCTGCTTTTGTCTGTAGATGTTTGAAAGTTATTTACCGATTCGAAGAGAGATAGTCAGTGACTATGCTTGCGTAGTCATCTTAAAACACAAATAAAAGTGAAACAGTAACGAGGTGTGTTTTGAAGGTAAGTTCCGTTTCGAAATTCCGCCACTGCAGTGCCACGGTCGGCATTCGGCGCATGCGCGCTGTGTACCTCACGCACACTTGACAAACCAAACCCGCCATTACACCATTACGAGTCAATCCGCGTGTTGATTTGTTTCTGAGTATTTGAATGCCTCATGCGATTTACAATTCCGCCAACTGTTAAATACGCGCTGTGATTCGTTTTCTTAGTGCTAAAGGCGTGAAAGTGGCTGGAATTTATCGTCGGATCAGTAAAGTGTGTGGAGAAAACATGATGAATCGTTACACAGTGTATGTCCTTATTTCCTTACTCCATGTATTCTGCGATAGATCGCCAGAAGAGGGTATTATGGAAAAGACCAGTCCACATTTAAATTATTACAAAGGCTGTGGTAACTATGTGCATTGTGCATGTAGGAAGCATTAATATGGATTTATTGTGGCCACATGTACAATTGTGATTTGTACTGCGACCGTGTAATCCCGGGGGGGGGGGGGGGGGGGGGAGGGGGGGCATAGCGATGACGAGAGCACAACGCACTTGGTCTATCCAAGACCTCTGCACAAACGCGCATGGCCGCCTCGTGTTTACGCCAATGCATTTCATGCAGCAGTTAGAATATGGACATCGAATCGCTCGGCAGAAACACGATGATGAGGAAGTGTTGGACGGCCGAGACGGTAGGACAGTTATGCATTAGTGTGCATGTATGCCAACTGCGTGCGTACAGGTGCATTCGGTAATCACTGCTCCCATAAACAGGAGCCCGGAATTTGCAGATCGAACGTCGGATTGAAATCAAATGGCGTACACAGATGTAACAGATAGAGTGTATACACGTTTATTCCGAATACAGCACGATGAATCCAAAGAGCGTATTACACCTATTACACAAAGCTTTGATTATCCGGAATACGATATCGACTCTATCGCTACCGACAAAGAAACATCGTTCGCACTACATTTAGCAAATCTGATTAAAGAGTCCATCAACACCGACGTATATGTAGAAAGTTACAGTACTTTGACCTATGATGACAAAACTGTTTTTCCTTAGGCTATCGCAGTGGAAGACGTGTTTGAAGAGGATTTTGTGGAAGTCAGTAAGAAGAGTAAAATTGTAATAGATTTGGAATATAAAAAAAGGCAGTGGAGAGAAGAGGAATAAAAATTTAAAAACAGTCCAACATAATTTCAGAAAGGTTAAGGCTACAAAATCACTGTATAGGTGGGAAACAAAAATCACTCAAGGTGGGACACGAAGCGACAAATTATTACATATTTTCAAATATGTATTGGAAAAGTTCCAGAAGGCATGCGATTAATCACTACCTATTCATGACATGGATCTGAAATAATGGGCTTTGAGGATGAGAGATGAAGTTAATTTGTCGTGCCACCTATTCACGGCATCTACGAAATGGGTTACTCATTCTAAAGTAAGGTATAGAATTATTTCCGGAAAGATTAATAAATTTGTTACTCAGAAACAAAAATGGTTCAAATGGCTCTAAGCACTACGGGACTCAACATCTGTGGTCATCATTCCACTAGAACTTAGAACTACTTAAACCGAACTAACCTAAGGACATCACACACATCCATGCCTGAGGCAGAATTCGAACCTGCGACCGTAGCGGTCGCGCGGTTCCGGACTGAAGGGCCTAGAACCGCACGGCCCCACCGGCCGGCTACTCAGAAACAATTAACTAATAATGAAGTATTAGTAGAACAAGCTAATGCAAAACTAAAACCGAATATTGCACCATTAGGAGAGGACAATGTTTACAATTCGGACCAATCTGGATTCAATTTCGAACCACATGAAGGTCATACCCTATCCCTTAAGGGAACAGTAAAAACTGAATGTCTCGCTCAGTCGTTGAGTTCGTTAACCCATAGCTACACGATACAGTCCATCCTGTCTTGAAGTGGTACTCTACAATCCCCTTTGCTCATAGTCCTGCAGGAAACAAGTGGCCAGTTTGGACCCATTGTTCAACAGACTATGTACAAAGCCGATAATATTGTTGCATTTGCTTCAACATCTGGTAAATTAACATCACATCTCGCTATTAAATGGTTTGCGGATGTTTAGTTACCTATTGTTGGTGAAAGATCTGTTCTGTTTTGGATTCCTGGACGGGACAAACGGGAAAGAAATTTAACAACATAGACAAAGGTAATAAGGACGTAAAATTTTTGACGATTGCTGCTGGAATAACCGGCATAATCCAGCCGCTTGATATTTATATATTCATATCGCGGAAGAATTTACTAAAACAGTCTCTGATGTAATCCTACTATACGGCTTTATCCTGAAAATTAAGTCTTTGATTTTCAGTCAGTTTTCATCCCCTATATTTGTGAACATAATTACGTATACGTTGCTCAAGAACAGATATATCACAGAAAAACTTGATGAATGTGAACCTCATGTTAATTATTGCTTTAAAAATTGTGATACATGCTGTAAATTTTTCAATAATATTGCAATAATCAGATGTGTGTGGTACACAATGTGTGTGTGTGTGTGTGTGTGTGTGTGTGTGTGTGTGTGTGTGTGTGTGTGCAGCACTTCTTTGTAATGGATAATACAACGTCGCCACATTATTGCACTATCAAAGATAATGCAACACCACCTAAATACTGTAAAATAACAAAGTAGATGTCGAACATAATATCCAAAACCAAACAATCAAAGAAACGAAACAGAACAAACAACAAACAAAAAAGATAAAGACCATGAAAAAACGAAACGGGAATAATCCCTCCACCTCTACGTTGGTTATTCCCGGACTTAGACAGAGAGCGAGACCTTATCTACATCTACATCTTCATTTATACTCCGCAAGCCACCCAACGGTGTGTGGCGGAGGGCACTTTACGTGCCACTGTCATTACCTCCCTTTTCTGTTTCAGTCGCGTATGGTTCGCGGGAAGAACGACTGTCTGAAATCCTCCGTGCGCGCTCGAATCTCTCTAATTTTACATTCGTGATCTCCTCGGGAGGTATAAGTAGGGGGAACCTCATACAGAAACGCACCCTCTCGAAACCTGGCGAGCAAGCTACACCGCGATGCAGAGCGCCTCTCTTGCAGAGTCTGCCACTTGAGTTTGCGAAACATCTCCGTAGCGCTATCACGGTTAGCAAATAACCCTGTGACGAAACGCGCCGCTCTTCTTTGGATCTTCTCTATCTGTTCCGTCAACCCGATCTGGTACGGATCCCACACTGATGAGCAATACTCAAATATAGGTCGAACGAGTGTTTTGTAAGCCACCTCCTTTGTTGATGGACTACATTTTCTAAGGACTCTCCCAATGAATCTCAACCCGGTACCCGCCTTACCAACAATTAATTTTATATGATCATTCCACTTCAAATCGTTCCGCACGCATACTCCCAGATATTTTACAGAAGTAACTGCTACCAGTGTTTGTTCCGCTATCATGTAATCATACAATAAAGGATCCTTCTTTCTATGTATTCGCAATACATTAAATTTATCTATGTTAAGGGTCAGTTGCCACTCCTTGCACCAAGTGCCTATCCGCTGCAGATCTTCCTGCATTTCGCTACAATTTTCTAATGCTGCAACTTCTCTGTATACTACAGCATCATCCGCGAAAAGCCGCATGGAACTTCCGACACTATCTACTAGGTCATTTATATATATTGTGAAAAGCAATGATCCCATAACACTCCCCTGTGGCACGCCAGAGGTTACTTTAACGTCTGTAGACGTCTCTCCATTAACAACATGCTGTGTTCTGTTTGCTAAAAACTCTTCAATCCAGCCACACAGCTGGTCTGATATTCTGTAGGATCTTACTTTATTTATCAGGCGACAGTGCGGATCTGTTTCGAACGCTTTCCGGAAGTCAAGGAAAACAGCATCTACCTGAGAGCCTGTATCTAATATTTTTTGGGTCCCATGAACAAATAAAGCGAGTTGGGTCTCACTCGATCGCTGTTTCCGGAATCCATGTTGATTCCTACAGAGTAGATTCTGGGTTTCCAAAAACGACATGATACGCGAGCAAAAAACATGTTCCAAAATTCTACAACAGATCGATGTCAGAGATATAGGTCTATAGTTTTGCGCATCTGCTCGACGACCCTTCTTGAAGACTGGGACTACCTGTGCTCTTTTCCAATCATTTGGAACCTTCCGCTCCTCTAGAGACTTGCGGTACACGGCTGTTAGAAGGGGGGCAATTGTTTCGATTAAGTCCTTCAAGAGCCCGTCTTTTATGGTTGCACTGTCAAACAACACTATCGCCTTGTATGACAAGCGTCATACGGCGGACAGAGCGTGTAGCGCTACAAAACTTATATCTGAATACTGTGACTTTGGGACGTAATTTTATCGTGTATGGTTGAATTTGTTGTAAAATACGCTATTAGATTTACTGCAAGTAAACTTTTTACCGTTCCAAAAATTGCGACGTAAGGGGAGGATTTCGAAATATATCGAAACACGTGATGGCAACAGATATAAAGTGCAGTAGCAACCACGGAAATTATGTTTCAACATTTTTGTTACATCTCCTACCGTTTTCGACGATATGTGCTCGGAAAGATACGAAGAGAGTTTTCTTCGGGATGGTTTTCACCACTTCAGCGGCCGTACGGACACGTATAAGAAATACGTGTCTCAAATTTCGATCTAGACTACAACGTATGCGAAGTGTATCGGAATCGGTGAATGGCACTTGGGTAGTGTTACTTGCGAGAAAGGAGCTCGTTTTGCTTCATCACAATGACCGGCCACAAGCGACCAATCGAACTCAACGGCTGATTGTATCATTTGACTGTTAAGAATTCGATCATCCTCCGTACAGCCCTGGTCTAGCGCGGACATAACTGCCACGTGTCCCTGGATTTGAAGAAGCATCTGGGAGGTCACTTCCACCACGATCACGGGAGGGCCAAAATGATAGTGTTGCAATGGTTCTCTAATGAGTCGGTAGATTTCTATAAAGACAGAATTGAAATGCTGATTGTACGATACGAAAAGTGCCTTAATATTGGAGGAAATTATGTAGAAATGTAGATTAATCGTGTTTTTACTGTTATCTCAGAAATATTATATCAGGTTTGGAAAATTTTATTTTAATACTTGATGAACTGTTATTGAACTAACAGCAGATTATTGTATTTCAAAAATGATACAAAGTCGTTAAAATGCATGAAATGTTTGGAGGACTTGTAAGTTCCGACAGGATTATGCAGCCTAAGTACATTAGGGGACCGAAAAGACCCAAAAGAATCATACAGCTAGCAGTATTGCATCTGGTGATACTTACGAAAACAGTTCTTCTTTTCATTATCACAAAAAATACTACGCTCTAAACACTCTGAATGAGGCCTAGATTCGACATTTGTGCATAAGCAAAGTACACATCTGCCCCTTTAATTGACAAATACTGGCCAGTAACAAACCGTATTCTGAAAATGAACGTCGCTTCGTACCGAAAATGCTGCCCTTCTTCTCCATGGAGTTGAAAGAGAAATTTTTTTAACCTTTTGTGGCCTTCTTCATTTCTGAACATTTGCTTTCCAAATGTGAGTTGACTAAGAAGTGTAGTTCGACGTCTGAAGTAAATCAATGGAAGCGTTCCTTATAGGTCACAGAATGAAATACATGAATTCACAAGGGTAATTTCCTCCACCACATATAACAGCCTATGTCAATACTTGTTACACTTTCTGTCTATCTCATAAAGAGACCTCACAATGTCAGCTTTATCTAGGCTCCCTTTGTATTCATTACAATCTTGTACAACTGTCAGTGCCCTCATTTAAGTCTTGTACCATCTTTCTGGCTTCTGGATAAGCTGCATTTCCATGATCACTTGAAAAAAAAGTGGACTGCACGGCTGTCAATCCATATCCTGTGTAGTGCTATTACATATCTGAAGGGAGTTTGAACATTTTCTTCATTGCCCGCCTCTTCCTCATTAGCACTTAGTTAAGGTTCTGTAATATTTTGTAAAGTACTAGCACGGGCCTGAAGACTTTTTGCATTATTGCTTCACAGAACACTGCGCAATCATTTCATCTTCACTGTTATCACTACATTCAGATGGTGTATCAATATCATCTGGGAAATTTTCTAGTTGAGCACCAATCTTCGCTTGGAAACTTCTTCTGTAATATGTAATATGTTACTAAGTTCACTAATGTTTTACAGGGCACGGGTTACTTCTGTTGTTTTCTTACAAAATGAAATGTCATATTGTCCTCAGCAAGGTTATGTCTTCGTCTACATAAAGCCCTGAAAGTAGAAAAAGCTATAAACATGAAAGCAAAGCAACCATAATTAAATGCAACTGCAACTTGTGAAGTCAGTGCCCTCGATCTGACAGAACTGCTAATTCCCAGTCATCATTTTTACGTTGTAATTGAATATTACAAGGGTACTCCATTGATATTTTATCCACATTGACTTTAGTATGTATAAAGGTGACTGCACAGAAATTATCATTCACCTGAGTTCAAATATACACCTTACTTTTATTTATGTAACGTTGTAGCGCTGTTTTTCACATCAAGCAGCCATTTGCAGTACAGCTGTTTACATATCAGATTGATGCATAGGCTTCGGAATGGCATGCAGCCTAAAGTGACATCCACCGTAGGAAGCGCAAACGCACAAACTACATGGAAGGGGGCCTTTCGATCCCTAAAAGTTTAACGGGCTGTTGAGTTACGTAATTCGATACAGAATCTACTGGAACTCCAAAGTCCCGCCAATAAATAATGGGTTAAAGTATAGTCTTACATGTAGAAATAAAATTACTAAGGCAAGTCTTCTTGTTTTATTTTTATTTACAAAACACTCCTCGTATTAAATATTATCCTTTTTAACGGAGATTACGTCTCTGTTAAGGAAGCTGACCGTTATCTCATGTGCACTTGTTAACAGCCCGCCACACACGCCAACAATGCAATCCAAACGACCTCGCGCCGAGCCTAGACGTCCCACGTGTGTATTTGTATGTGTATGTGTGTGTGTGTGTGTGTGTGTGTGTGTGTGTGTGTGTGTGTGTGTGTGTGCGTGAGAATGTGATGGGGGTGGGGGTCTCAGGTCGAGTGGCGGAATCCCCATACTCAGCTAGTCCGGACCTGGCTCTGTGGATTGACGCAGAGGAATCCAGCTCACAACGGAACCTCCCCATCGCGCCCCCCTCAGATTCAGTTATAAGTTGGCACAGTGGATAGGCCTTGAAAAACCGAACACAGATCAATCGACAAAACAGGAAGAAGTTGTGTGGGACTATGAAAAAATAAGCAAAATATGCAAACTGAGTAGTCCATGCGCAAGATATGCAACATCAAGGATAGCGTGAGTTCAGGAGCGCCGTGGTCCCGTGGTTAGCATGAGCGGGTACGGAACGAGAGGTCCTTGGTTGAAGTCTTCCCTCGAGTAAAAAGTTTACTTTCTTTATTTTCGCAAAGTTAATGATCTGTCCGTTCGTTCATTGACGTCTCTGTTCACTGTAATAAGTTTAGTGTCTGTGTTTTGCGACCGCACCGCAAAACCGTGCGATTAGTAGACGAAAGGACGTGCCTCTCCAATGAGAACCGAAAACATTTGAACGCAATGTCATAGGTCAACCGATTCCTTCAAAGGAAAAAACGTCTGATATATTCTATACGACACTAGTGACGGCATGTGCGTCACATGACAGGAATATGTTGTCGACCCACATAACCTGTACACTTGGCGAATGGGTAAAAAGATTCTTCTACCTTGCCCGATTTAGGTTTTCTTGTGGATGTGATAATCACTCCCAAAAAAGTAATGAAAACATAAGAGTTTGTCACATAAACTGAAAATAAAGAAATTAAACTTTTTACTCGAGGATAGACTTGATCCAAAGACCTCTCGTTCCGCAGCTGCTCACACTAACCACGGGACCACGGCGCTCCTGGCCTCACATTACCTTAATGATGCATATCTTGCACATGGACTACTCAGTTTGTGTATTTTGCTTATTTTTTCATAGTTTCACACAACTTCTTCCTGTTTTCTCGATTGATTTGTGTTCAGTTTTTCAAGGCCTATCCACTGTGCCAACTTATAACTGAATCTGAGGAGGGTGCGATGGGGGGGGGGGGGGGGGGGTTCCCTTGTCAGTATGTGTGTGTGTGTGTGTGTGTGTGTGTGTGTGTGTGTGTGTGCGTGAGAATGTGATGGGGGCGGGGGTCTCATCAGGTCGAGTGGTGGACTCTACATACTCGGAAAGTCCGGGTCTGGCTCTGTGGATCGACACGGAGGAATCCAGCTCCGTCAGCTGACCTGACCTGCTGTCATACTGATGCAGGCAAATTTTAAGTAATGGGTCACTTCCTCTTTACCTTTCGCTCGCGATAACATTGACAACATTCTCTGAATAGTAACTTCTAACTCGGAGCGCTGGGAATGCCTATGATCTTTTAACGTTGTTCACCGTATGATATGGCTTAAATCTGCGAAACCAGTCGTGTTTTCAAAAGAATAATATTACCAGCTTTGAGCGGACTTCTCCCTAACATCAATTAAGGAAGCCGTGGGAATGGCAGTTTATGATCACATTCATTCATTTAAGGGTAGATCAAATCATTATAGCAAATACAAGACCATACCCAAATTTTTACATTTCATAAGAAATGCATAGAACAGTATTCAACACCAAATTCAATATAGCTTTTAGGTATCCAAGGAACTATGCGTGCTCAACCTGCGATAAGAGCACTGCTGAAAATTTATAGGCGGCCGCTGTGGCCGAGTAGTTTAGGCGCTTCAATCCAGAACCGCGTTGCTGCTACAGTCGCAGGTTCGAATCCTGCCTCGGGCATGGATGTGTGTGATGTCCTTAGGTTAGTTAGGTTTAAGTAGTTCTAAGTTCTAGGGAACTGATGACTTCAGACGTTAAGTCCCATAGTGCTTAGAGCAATTTGAACCATTTTGAAAATTTAGATGATGGTATGAAGAAACAAATCGTGAAAAACTTAATAAGATCACCGGTGGCCAGAACATACATAAAGCTGAAACATTTTATTTCAGAAAGAGAAATTCTCGTTTAAGGAGCCAAACGTCTAATGAAACAGAAGCAATTTGCGTGGAATATCTAAAGACTGTATGCTTACCAAAGTACTAATGACCTCCATTACAAAAGCCAGTTGTCTGTTTAGTCTTTCAATATTCATCAGTTTTCTAAGGCAACTTCAGTGTTTTACACTAATGGTATTGAAAAATGGAAATGAGCGTTTGGCGTCATAGGCTGGGAGGCCCCTTACGGGGTAGATCCGGCCGCCTTGGTGCAGGTCTTACTACATTCAACGCCACATTGAGCGACCTGGGGGCCGGACGGGGATGAAATGATGATGAAGACAACACAACACCCAGTCCCTGAGCGGAGAAAATACCCGACCCAGCCGGGAGTCGAACCCTGGCCCCTGAGGACGGCAGTCCGTCACGCTGACCAGTTTTTTGTTTTTTTACCACTTTTTTGCTTTTTTCTCTCTGCACTTTTTATCCATCCTTTTTCCCCAGCAATCCAATTTTTACTAACCACTTTTATTTTCTTTTTACTTTTTATTTTTTATATTTTTTTTGTTGTATTTTTAGGATGGTCAGGGCGTGGTACACGCCGCACTAGCAGTGGGGTCTGTTCACGGCACTGCCAGTGCGTCGAGGCCCAAACCCCTCCCACCCTTTTTTCATGTTCCCTGTTGGGTCATAGCACTAAGTGTGCAGAAATCAATATTTCCATTCTCCGATGTAAGAAAGACAAAGAAAACGCTTCTCTGAGTAGAAACTGACCACTGATAAAAAAAAAATAAAAAAAAAAACTTAACAATTCTTCTCGAATCACACAGATACTTTGGAAGTCGAAAACGAGTAATTTTGAACAAAATGTTTTGAAAAAAAATATATTCCGGAAGCAAGGTAATAGTAAATAATAATAAGAAACCAAGTGACTTTTAATTTTCTTCTGTTCGTTCTCGTTCAAGGTGTTGTAGTGGTTTCACATATTTAACCAACACCCATTCTTTCAAAATTGATCTTCAGCATGTTGCCGTAGTGCTTCTTGTGGTTGCGATACGTGCTGATTTTTGCATATTCACACTTCATGTAAACGCGGAATTCTATCTCGTTGTCCGACCCAAGTGTGTGGATGACATAACTGACATATTTTCCCAGTAACCAGCTAATGGCGTTGGTTTTTAATTTCGGAAAGTATGTCATGTCTGGTCTCAGGAGGAGCGATGGCGTTATATATTCCGTAGAGGATCTGGTGAGAAAGGCGATTTGTTGTCTGATCCAATTCCAGTTATGCACATTGCCACCACAGGTGAATCTGTGGCTGAGTGTATCCACCAGATTGCATTTTCCACAAAGGTGTGTCTGGTTTAAACCGATCCCATATAGTCTCTCGTTGGTGCTGATGACATTATTAACTGTTTTGTACCATGCGGAAATAGCGTCTGTAGATAGCCCGGCATAGTTGATGTTCCGCCATACAGCTTTCCAGTCACAATTTGGGAATTTCGTTTCAATTTTGTTTCTACCCTCATTTAACTTCCTTTCAAGTATGATGTCGCGCGCTGTGACACGTGTGTTGCTTCTCATTTCGTCACTAAGTAACTTGCTTCGAGGAAAAAGTTCCTCACATACTGCAGACGGGCATTAATCCTTCGCACATCAATCGGTGCTTGCAGGCTATGGGGTGTCACAGCCTCAAAGAGCTTTGCGGTTATACATTGTGGAAGTTCTCTGAGTATATAGAAAGTCCGTTTGAGGAACAGAGCAGACGCTTTATTGCGAATATCCACCAAACCGAGGCCCCCGTTTCTGACATCCAGTATAACGGTAGTCGCACCAACCCTGAATATGTCTCCTCGCCATAAATAATTGGTAACAGTGGACATGATCCCTTTCGCTACTAGGGATTGGAAATACCTGCGCAGTGAAATACTCTTTAGACATAACGCAGGAGTTGATGAATCTGACTTTTTGCACCAGGTCCATAGTTCCATGGATGTTCTCCATTACAGCACCATGAACTTTCCTCCTAGTTTCCGTCCAGTTAAAGGCAGCCATCCTCATCAGACATGCCATTAAGGTTATTCCCAAAGTTTTATGTTTGTTGTTTTGTTTTGCCCATGCCAGTCGAAGGTGATCTAGGCCCAATCAGCTATTGGGGCTGTCAAGATATTGGAAGAAAAGACGCCAGTGAAGTTGTTGCCTTTTTAATTCCCTTTGTGACAGATTTACTGTCCGAGAAAGTCAGACATCTTGAAGCTTTTGTGACTCTTGCTCAGGGTAGAAAAAGAGTTATTCTCTGTTAAGATATCTTAAGTATCTTGCGAGTGAACTGAAACTTTTGGAGACAATGAAAGTAACTTCGCACTTTTATGAAGTGTGATAAGAATATGACACAGATTAACACATAAGCAGTAGCATGAGTTCCAATGGAATAGGTGTGGATCGTGGTTGAACTTCGATGTAAATCTAATCTTCTTGACATTGTGGTGGTCAGTCAAGATATGACATTCATTTGGGAATCATTTCTGGAAAATAAATATTTGAGGAAGTGCCCTTTTCCAACATAGCCCATTAGAGAGGTAGTCATCACAAGAAAACGACATTGCCTCATTCAACATTGACTAACCTATATTGGAGCTTGGATTTTATCGGTGGGGAGACTCTCATAGCGACTTCATTAGCAGCAGTCTGGAGGATATCCTTCACGAGGTTACAGAGCTAAAACATAAAAATGTAATAAAATATTTTTAGAATAATTTTATATAACTTTGATAATAATAATAATAATAATAGAAGTAATAGTAATAATAATAATAGAAGTAATAGTAATAATAATAATAATAGAAGTAATAGTAATAATAATAATAATAATGATCTAAAACTACTGGCAGCAACAAATCAACAACTCAACCAATTACTAAAGATAACAGAAGAATTCAGCAATGATGTAAATATGGCTTTTGGACCAGACAAATGTAAGAAAAATAGCATAGTCAAGGGAAAACACACTAAACAAGAAGATTACATATTGGATAACCATAGCGACTGCATAGAAGCGATGGAAAAAACAGATGCCTATAAATATCTAGGATACAGACAAAAAATAGGAATAGATAATACAAATATTAAAGGAGAACTAAAAGAAAAATATAGACAAAGACTAACAAAAATACTGAAAACAGAATTGACAGCAAGAAACAAGACAGAAGCTATAGATACTTATGCTATACCAATATTGACCTACTCATTTGGAGTAGTGAAATGGAGTAACACAGACCTAGAAGCACTCAATACACTTACACGATCACAATGCCACAAATATAGAATACATTACATACATTCAGCAACTGAAAGATTCACATTAAGCAGAAAGGAAGGAGGAAGGGGATTTATCGACATAAAAAACCTACATTATGGACAGGTACACAATTTAAGAAAATTCCTTATAGAACGAGCAGAAACTAGCAAAATACACAAAGCAATCACTCATATAAATACATCGGCTACACCACTGCAATTTCATAACCACTTTTACAACCCTTTAGATCACATAACATCAACAGATACGAAGAAAGTAAATTGGAAAAAGAAAACACTATATGGCAAGCACCCGTATCATCTAACACAGCCACACATCGATCAAGACGCATCCAACACATGGCTAAGAAAAGGCAATATATACAGTGAGACGGAAGGATTCATGATTGCAATACAGGATCAAACAATAAACACCAGATATTACAGCAAGCGTATTATTAAAGATCTCAATACCACAACAGATAAATGCAGACTTTGCAAACAACAAATAGAAACAGTAGATCACATCACAAGCGGATGTACAATACTAGCAAATACAGAATACCACAGAAGACATGACAATGTAGCAAAAATAATACATCAACAACTTGCCTTACAACATAAACTTATAAAACAACATGTTCCCACATACAAGTATGCACCACAAAATGTACTAGAGAACGATGAATACAAATTATACTGGAACAGAACAATTATAACAGATAAAACAACACCACATAACAAATCTGACATCATACTCACCAATAAAAAGAAGAAATTAACACAACTAATCGAAATATCCATACCCAATACAACAAATATACAAAAGAAAACAGGAGAAAAAAGTGAAAAATACATCCAACTGGCTGAGGAAGTCAAAGACATGTGGCATCAGGATAAAGTTGACATCATACCAATTATACTATCAACTACAGGAGTCATACCACACAATATCGACCAGTACATCAATGCAATACAGCTACATCCAAACTTATATATACAACTACTGAAATCTGTAATTATTGACACTTGTTCAATTACCCAAAAGTTCCTAAATGCAATGTAACATATACCATACAGTTAAAAGGAAGTCACGCTTGATCAAGGTCCGCATCACCTTCCATTTTTAACCAGACATAACGTCTGAGACAAGAAAGAAATAATAATAATAAATAAAAATAATAATAATAATAATTTGTGTTTATGCGTCCTCTGGCAATATCAAACATAAAGCATAAATACATCCAGGTTTTGAAGGAGTATTGTAGACCAGAAGCTAAAGTATTTTACACAAACGTTTTGTGTTTGGCTGACAAGTGGATGATGGGACAAAAGTGAAGTTAAATTTTATACTATTTACCTTTTATCACATGAAGTGAAAATGGCAAAGAGAACCTGCTTAGTAAGAAGTACCTTTGTTTCAAACACTGTTTTTAATTACAAAATAATCTGACACATTATGTTTAGCAAAAAAAAAAAAAAAAAAAAAAATAGTGTTTTGCTAGCAATGTCGTGAGTTTCGCTATATACAAGTAGCACATCTTTTCCTTGTAATGCATCACATTATTTTAAATACTATGCCAATAGAACCACAATAGAAATTTTTAAGTAATCAATTTATATTAAATTTGATGTATATAACATGTGTTTCGAAGTCACTTTCGTGTTAATTAGTTTTGTCCATTAGTATCAAATTTTAAAATTGCTCTACTGAACAATATAATAATGTGGACCAAGCACGTTCTTTTCCTGTGCTCTTCATCACTGTAACTTTTGTTCCTAGGCCACACAAGTCAGAAATTCAGATACTATGATTTTAAGTTCCCATCAGTTAAAGTTTCTTAAAGCCTTCACAATCGTTTCCTCAGTCTTCATTGCTGACTTTTTCCTTCATTTCCCATGAGAGTTTAAAATCAGTCGAGCAAACTGGTGGCCGTAGTACACTGCATCTTCTCGAAGATATTTCACTAATGTGTAAACATTCGAATGAAATTTTGATATTAACGTATTTATTCTTTCTTTCCATACTTGTAAGACGTTATTAATGTGATATCGTCTTCCACTGCAGTTCCGCATCTGTCTTGGCGTATGTTCGTCATCGAGCCTCTGCTTCACAAAATACTAACAAAAGTTCTGAAACTTTTGGTTTTCAGCCGTACTCTCCTGAATACACAGCCAACCATCATCCATAATTTCCAGGGGAAGATGTGCTACAGCAGAATACGTTCTTAAGTGACAGCGTGTTATAACCTGGAACGAGGACGTAACACTGAACTTGTTTCCACAAGCATCGGTTAAAATGATAATTGCAACTAGTTATCCCTGTTCCAGGAAATAAACTGTTTTGCTGTTTGGACTACTGCAACTTCGAAGTCCGTCATCAGAGATGTAGTGTTCCATCCAGGCACGTAACTTTTAATAGTTTTGAGAAAACATTTTTATGTTTCTCGCTTTTATTCGGCAGCAAAGCCCTAAAGAACTGGAATGGTGTTCGCTTCTTCCTAAGAACTGTTAAGGTTGGAGTGGAGTGTAAATAACTGCCCAAACTGCTTCCTGGAACTCTTGAACGTTCCATCCACAAAGAATGATTCGCAGTTTGATAAATATTTTTTTCCTCATTTCGCTGGCAAACACCACTATTCTCATTAGGTCCCCTGTTATCATCAGCAAGTAAAAAATTGCTACGACCAGTAAATTATTTTCTTGGGAGAATGTACCTCCAGACTCGACGGTATCTTGTGTAGTTCCCATATATTTTCGCCTTATGGGATGTAGCGATTGTTTCACACTACTGTGTGCTGGTGTAATGATGTTACTAAGTCGTAGCCTCGCTTGAAGAGCAGCACTGCTTCTTCAATGTAAACCGAAGAAACTGTAGCGTCTGTTTATTTTGCCCGCTTTTTTGCGTTGATAAAACGTTTTCGCACATATTTGCTGCTTCATCTGGAATACAAACATGGGTAGCTTCCCCTAAAACTGTGTTATTTTTTGTGGATAGCCCTTCTTTGCATTTATCGTTTTTAAAGTTGCACAACGCCAGTAAGTCACTTCTTGTTTGTCTGCATAGTCAAAAAAAAAAAAAGGTTAAAATGGCTCTGAGTACTATGGGACTTAACATCTGTGGTCATCAGTCCCCTAGAACTTAGAACTACTTAAACCTAACGACATCACACACATCCATGCCCGAGGCAGGATTCGAACCTGCGACCGTAGCAGTCGCGCGGTTCCGGACTGAGCGGCCGGCTTTGCATAGTCCACTATATGTTGACCTCCACTGTATATCATTAAAGGGTTCCCTTTGGTGGTGTTGGTGACTTCCATTATCTCAGCACTAAAACACGGAACACTACTTGCCAGGCATAGGTCAACTGCAGTACTGAATTTTGGGAGAAAGCCATGCGCACTACGAACTGGTGCGGGAAATGGGCTTCGGCCTTGCCCTGAATACGTCGCAGGCAACGGCGGGCAGACCGGTGAATACTACTTTTGAAACACCCTATGCACTACTTACAGTGTCCTGGGCTCCGTGCAAATGTCAACACATTCCCTCTCCGTACAAGTGTCACTCCGAGCAAGTGTCGCAAACTCACCACAGCCAGCTGCCACCGGCGCCGACTCAGATGACATGGCGGGGAGAAACTTTCTCCTGTGGCCTACAGTACACGTTGCTGCACTCGCCTTGGGAAGAACAAAATTATTATTATTATCAAGTGAGATTCTGTGTGGAGTTTCATCGATAAATCGAGTGAACACTGAAGAGACAACAGGTGTGTAGCTACTGATTATGCACCATAATATGTAAGGAAAACTGAAGTAAACAATTCGCCATCCGGGTTAAAATTTACATAAAAGTATCTGATTACTACATAACCTCTTAACGATTTTATTTGACCTTTTGGCACTTTGATTGCTCTGATTTTCTTTATCAATGATCATTTTTTATTTGAAATTCAAATACACTCTAACACACACACACAAAAAAAACGACGCACCATGAAGGCATCATCTGAATGTAAAGGATATCGGTAGATGCGCATACATATGTAAGTAGGCTGTTTAGGTTTTTATGTTGGTAACGTCACGTAGCGCTCTGTATGAAAATCACTGGCTGTGCTGTGTGCAATCTCTGGCTGGTTGGAATTGTTGGAATATTTGCTATTGTAGTGTTGGGCAGTTGGATGTGAACAGCGCGTAGCGTTGTGCAGTTGGAGGTGAGCCGCCAGCAGTGGCGAGAGATGTGACAGAATTTTGAGAGCGGACGATCTGGACGTGTGTCCGCCAGAAAAAGGAAATTTGTAAGATTGGATGCCATGAACTGATACATATATATATATATATATATATATATATATATATATATATATATAAAAAATTACTTTTGAACACTATTAAAGTAAATACATTGTTTTTCCTCTATCAAAATCTTTCATTTGCTGACTATGCCTATCAGTAGTTAGTGTAGTTAGTGCCTTCCGTAGTTAGAATCTTTTGTTCAGCTGGCAGTATTGGCGCTCGCTGTATTGCAGTAGTTCGAGTAACGAAGATTTTTGTGAGGCAAATGATTCATGAAAGGTATAGGTTATTGTTAGTCAGGGCCATTCCTTTGCAGGGATTATTGAAAGTCAGATTGCGTTCCGCTAAAAATATTGTGTGTCAGTTTAGTGATGATCAGAATAAGTAAAGAGAGAAATGTTTAGCTCAGCTGTTTGAAAATCAAATAACGTAAGAGGTTTACCAGCACGGTAATTCATAAATTTTTCTAAGAGGATGTTTCACATATAAAGACAGACAAATGATTACAATCTCAGAAAAATTAGGTGATTTACTCAACAGAAAAAGAGCTGGCAAGACCACGAGCTGGCCCACATCTGGCCTTTATTCATTCGACTTGGCGTTGATTGATGGAGTTGTTGGATGTCCTCCCGAGGGATATCGTGTCAAATTCTGTCCACCTGAAGCGTTAGCTGGTCAAAATCACGAGCTGGATGGAGGGCCCTACCTATAAGCTCCAAAAGTTCTCAATTGGTGAGAGATACGGCGCCCTTGCTGGCCAAGATAGGTTTGGCAGGCACGAAGACAAACAGTATAAACTCACTCCTTGTGTGTTCGGGCATTATCTTGCTGAAAGTAAGCCCAGGATGTGTTTCCAAAAAGGGTAACAAAACGGATCCTAGAATATCGTCGACTTACTGCTGTGCTGTAAGGGTGCCGAAGATGACAACCAAAGGGGTTCTGCTATGAAAACGGCACCCAAGACCATCACTCCTGGTTGTTGGACCGTATGGAGAGCGAAAATCTCGTTGGTATCCAGTCACTTGGTTCAAACGGCTCTTAGCACTATGGGACTTAACATCTGAGGCACCCGTCCCCTAGAATGTAGAACTACGAGGTGCATTCAAGTTCTAGGGCCTCCGATTTTTTTTTCTAATTAACTACTCACCCGAAATCGATGAAACTGGCGTTACTTCTCGACGTAATCGCTCTGCAGACGTACACATTTTTCACAACGCTGGCGAAGGCTTCTTAAGGAGTCTGTTTTGACCACTGGAAAATCGTTGAGGCAGTAGCAGTATGGCTGGTGAATGTGCGGCCACGGAGAGTGTCTTTCATTGTTGGAAAAAGCCAAAAGTCACTAGGAGCCAGGTCCGGTGAGTAGGGAGCATGAGGAATCACTTCAAAGTTGTTATCACGAAGAAACTGTTGCGTAACGTTAGCTCGATGTGGGGGTGCGTTGTCTTGGTGAAACAGCACACGCGCAGCCCTTCCCGGACGTTTTTGTTGCAGTGCAGGAAGGAATTTGTTCTTCAAAACATTTTCGTAGGATCCACCTGTTACCGTAGTGCCCTTTGGAATGTAATGGGTAAGGATTACGCCCTCGCTGTCCCAGAACATGTACACCATCATTATTTCAGCACTGGCGGTTACCCGAAATTTTTTTGGAGGCGGTGAATCTGTGTGCTTCCATTGAGCTGACTGGCGCTTCGTTTCTGGATTGAAAAATGGCATCCACGTCTCATCCATTGTCACAACCGACGGAAAGAAAGTCCCATTCATGCTGTTGTTGCTTGTCAACATTGCTTGGCAACATGCCACACGGGCAGCCATGTGGTCGTCTGTCAGCATTTGTGGCACCCACCTGGATGACACTTTTCGCATTTTCAGGTCGTCATGCAGGATT
This sequence comes from Schistocerca americana, assembly GCF_021461395.2. NCBI lineage: Eukaryota > Metazoa > Arthropoda > Insecta > Orthoptera > Acrididae > Schistocerca > Schistocerca americana. The sequence goes on from NC_060124.1 coordinate 536,951,395, forward strand.
GTGTGCACAGAACCCACAGAAATGCCAACTCTGGAGGCGATCTGTTCAACAGTCATTCGGCGATCCCCCATAACAATTCTCTCCACTTTCTCGATCATGTCGTCAGACCGGCTTGTGCGAGACCGAGGTTGTTTCGGTTTGTTGTTACATGATGTTCTGCCTTCATTAAACTGTCGCACCCACGAACGCACTTTTGACACATCCATAACTCCATCACCACATGTCTCCTTCAACTGTCGATGAATTTCAATTGGTTTCACACCATGCAAATTCAGAAAACGAATGATTGCACGCTGTTCCAAGTAAGAAAAACGTCGCCATTTTAAGTATTTAAAACAGTTCTCATTCTCGCCGCTGGCGGTAAAATTCCATCTGCCGTACGGTGCTGCCATCTCTGGGATGTATTGAAAATGAACGCGGCCTCATTTTAAAACAATGCACATGTTTCTATCTCTTTCCAGTCCGGAGAAAAAAAACCGGAGGCCTTAGAACTTGAATGCACCTCGTACTTAAACCTAACTAAGGACGTCACACACAGCCATGCCCAAGGCAGGATTCGAACCTCCGACAGTAGCGGTCGCGCGGTTCCAGACTGAAGCGCCTGGGACTGCTCGGCTACAGCGGCCGGCTATTCCATCACTGTCTGGAGCGTCTCCAGACGTGTCTTCGACCTGGAATCTCACTGAATGGGGTACAATTATCTTCAGTGATGATTCCACCTTCGAACTGAACCCCGATGACCGGCAAAGTCATGTCTAAAGACCCCCCGGACAGCGCTGGGATACCAATATGGCTGTCGCTCACCATCCTGACAATCAGGTGTGATGGTCTGGGTCGCCATCTCTTTTCTCTTAAGAGTGTGTTTCTGTTCAGGTTATATATTCAGTTTTCCACATTTGAAGGTTACGAGTCTTGTTTAAGCGTTAAAAAGTGGAATCTCCATTTTAATAAAACCTCTGTTGTGGTATGTTGGTCTTAATACAGAATCGAATGCTGCAGGAGCAGTCTGAAAGACTGTGCTGTGTGTGTGCAGTGAGTGCCATCGTAAAAATCGCGCCAGAAACTGGTTTTCTCCTTTCAAGGACGACTGCTTTGATGTGAACGACTACACACGCAATGAGTGTCCCAGGGATTTGATGAGGAACGTTTCAGTGGACAATAAAATTTTTATGGGTTTGCGACTGCATTGTCAATATGTAAACTTATCGACGTTTCGGTCACTGTTGAAGGTGACCTTCGTCACCGTGTTTTTGTTTTCGTTTATTTCTGGTTCAAATGGCTCTGAGCACTATGCGACTTAACATCTGTGGTCATTAGTCCCCTAGAACTTAAAACTACTTAAACCTAACTAACCTAAGGACTTCACACACATCCATGAATGATCATATAAAATTAATTGTTGGTAAAGCGGGAACCAGGTTGAGATTCATTGGGAGAGTCCTTAGAAAATGTAGTCCATCAACAAAGGAGGTGGCTTACAAAACACTCGTTCGACCTATACTTGAGTATTGCTCATCAGTGTGGGATCCGTACCAGATCGGGTTGACGGAGGAGATTGAGAAGATCCAAACAAGAGCGGCGCGTTTCGTCACAGGGTTATTTGGTAACCGTGACAGCGTTACGGAGATGTTTACCAAACTCAAGTGGCAGACTCTGCAAGAGAGGCGCTCTGCATCACGGTGTAGCTTGCTCTCCAGGTTTCGAGAGGGTGCGTTTCTGTATGAGGTTCCCCCTACTTATACCTCCCGAGGAGATCACGAATGTAAAATTAGAGAGATTAGAGCGCGCACGGAAGCTTTCAGACAGTCGTTCTTCCCGCGAACCATACGCGACTGGAATAGGAAAGGGAGGTAATGACAGTGGCACGTAAAGTGCCCTCCGCCACACACCGTTGGGTGGCTTGCGGAGTATAAATCTAGATGTAGATGTAGATGTAGATCCATGCCTGAGGCAGGATTCGAACGTGCAACCGTAGCGGTCACGCGGTTCCAGACCGCCTAGAACCGCACGGCCACACCGGCCGGCCGTTTATTTCTGAATGTGAAAACATTGTTTCTTACATACCTGCGTTTGATATATTGATCACACCTTCGTTACCTGGCCACATGGGGAGGAAAAGTTACGAAATTTCCACCAACACTTCATCCAGCAGCACAGCAGAATCCAATTCACTACGGGGATAGAAAAGAATGGGGTGCCGCCTTTCTTCGACGTGGAAGTTTACAGAAAGCCTGATGGTAAGCTGCACCATAGACTCCATAGGAAGCCAACCAGTACTGACAGGTCCCTGCTTGCCTCCTCTCATCGTCACCCTACGCAGAAGAAACCCGCCCTGCACACTTTAACCAAGGAGGCACACCGGATCAGCTATAAGGAACATCTAAAGGGTGAACTACAAACCGTTAAGTCCATTTTTGCTGCCAATGGCTATGGAATGAAACTAATAGATAAAACTATGGCGACAGAGAATGAAGGCAATAGAGGAGAGCAGAAGGTAGCACAAAACACCGCTCTGTTACCATATGTTCAAGGTGCCACCGAAAAGGTGGGGGGGGGGGGGGGGAGGGGGGGAATTCTCCGCCGAGGAGGCATCAAGTCGATTTTCCGAAGCAGCAACAGAACAAAGGATGTTCTTCACACAACGTAATATGCAGCTGACAAACTACATGGTGCTGTAGTTTATGAAACCAGGTGCGAATGTGTATTAGTATATGTAGGCCAGACGAGGCGACCCATCAGCACACGGATAGCTGACTGAACACGAAAAATATATCCCACTAAGACAATGGCTCTGAGTACTATGGGACTTAACATATGAGGTCATCAGTCCCCTAGAACTTAGAACTACTTAAACCTAACTAACCTAAGGACATCACACACATCCATGCCCGAGGCAGGATTCGAACCTGCGACCATACAGTCGCGCAGTTCCGGACTGAAGCGCCTAGAACCGCTCGGCCACAGCGGCCGGCCCATTCAGCAGTAAACATAAACAAGCCGTGTGGTCTAACGCACTGCTTTCCGTGCGGGAAGGCGTGTCAGTCCCGGGCACGAATCCGCCCGACGGATTAGTGTCGAGATCCGGAGTGCCGGTCAGTCTATGGATGGATTTTAAGGTGGTTTTCCATCTGCCTCGGCGAATGCAGGCTGGTTTCCCTTACTAAGCCTCAGTTACACTATGTCGGCGATTGCTGCGCACTTTCTCCACGTACGCATACACCATCATTATTCTACCACGCAAACATTGGGGTTACACTCGTCTGGTGAGAGACGTTCCCTGGCAGGGGGGACACTGGGAGCTAAACCATACAATAACCACCCTGGGTTCGGTGTGTCGCGGTGGTGGGGTGAGTGGACTGCTGTAGCCTGTTGTGGGTTTGTGAACCACTGACGGCTCCGGCGTGGACGAACCCTCTCCGTCGTTTCTAGGTCACCACTTCCATACAATACAAACAAAAACAAAAACACCCTGAAGAAGGCCGCTTACAACAGTGACCGAAACGTCGGTAGTTTTACATACTGAATATGCGGTCACAAACCCAGAAAAACTCTACTGACTGTGACAATGGCCGCAGAAGCGTACGTTTATATTTAACGTTTAATCCACGAAGGTCGACGTCAGTATACCCACCAATTGCCAAATGTGATAAGTTACCACCATTTAACTTTCGTGGGAGCCTTGGATTCAGGGAGCAAGGTTCAAATGTCGAATGTACGGGAATTGCGTGCTCAAATTCAAAACGAAAAATCAAAGGAATGGCTATATCTGCATTTTTGTTTGAGCGTCATCACATGACTCGTAGGGCAAATTCAAATTTTTTACTGGTGACTTTATGTTAACTTCAAGAAAAGAAATTTGTGGTTGAGCCTTTACACAACAACAACAACAAAAAAATAAGTAAAAAAATAAAAAAAATCATCAAAGAGACCAATGTGTGTCCGAAGGAAATAATGGTGTTTTGTAAACATTTGTCATATTTTGTGTTTGGCGCATTTGAGCCAGTAGTTATTGCAGAATTTTAGGAACTTACTGTAAACTGCATCTCAGCGGTGTGTCTACTGCAGCTGCATTAGCACATAATGCAGTCTTCCTCGTCGTTTTCCTTAGATTATTCCTGGAAGGCACCTTAGTTATGTTTACGGAACGACTCTTCAAAATACTCGCTGGAATTTTCTGATGCACAGTGGTGCATGTTCTTTGAGTACGTATCTCCTGACGGGCTTCACCAGGCCTCGTCTGAAGAAATGAAAGAGGATCCAAAAATCTTGATAACACGTCACTCAGAAACCACCGGCAGGGCTCAAGACGTGAAAGCTCATCTGGGAACTCTAACTCATGCGCAACAGTAAATTTGCAAGGATACGGATGCATCTCCTTTTCGAAATGACAATCTCATAATTACCACTTGGGCAGATAAACGGAGTTGATATTTCTTCGGACATTGTTCCACGCTTCCCTTCATTCGAGCAATGTTGTCCGGTGTTGGGAATCTTTTCTAAAATTTACAGTTTTTATTCACTACAAGACAGTTTCCCACCATTTGTCTCTAAGTTCTGCATCGTTGTCTTTGCTGGAGGTTTTGTCAAAACACTTCCAGTCTTAAACTCTCATGCAAATACACTCGAAGACCAAAACGACGCCGGCCGGGGTGGCCGAGCGGTTCTAGGCGCTACAGTCTGGAACCGCGCGACCGCTACGGTCGCAGATTCGAATCCTGCTTCGGTAATGGATGTGTGTGATGTCCTTAGGTTAGTTAGGTTCAAGTAGTTCTAAGTTCTAGGGGTCTGATGACCTCAGAAGTCCCATAGTGCTCAGAGCCATTTGAACCATTTGAACCAAAACGACGACGCAAAATGAAATTACCCGAGTGGGACAAAAACCATGTATATGACTTACATATACACACGAACAAATGACCACAGTTTCAGAAAAATTGGATGGTTTATTCAAGAAAGAAGGCTTCACAAGTTGAGCAGTCAGTACCATATTGGTCCATCTCTGGCCCTTGCGGAAGCAGTTATTCGGCTTGGCATTCATTGATAGAATCGTTGGGTGTCATGCTGAAGGGTGTCGTGTCAAATTATGTCCAACTGACGCGTTAGATCGTCGAAATAGCGTGCGGGTTGGAGAGCCTTGCCCACAATGTTGCAGTCGTCCTCACTTGGGGAGAGATTCGGCGACGTTGCTGGGCAAGATAACCTGGGCTTAGTTCGAAGCAGGGCTCATCACTGAAGACAATTCTTCTCCAGTCAATGAGATTCCAGGTCGAAGACGCCCCAGACAGCGGTGGGACACTAACCTGACTTTCGCCCGCCATACGCCCCGACAATCAGGAACGATGGTCTGGGTCTCCATTTCTTTTCATAGCCGGACCCCTTTGGTTGTCATCCCATACAGCACAGAGATACGTCGACGATATTCTGCGCCCCGTTTTGTTGCCTTTCATGGCAAGCCATCCTGGCCTTACATTTCAGCAAGATAATGCCTGCCGTCTTACGGCAAGAGTTTCTACTGCTTGCCCTCTATTACTTTGGCCAGTAAGGTCACCCGATCTGTCCCCAACTCAGAACGTTTGTAGCGTTATGTGCACGGCTCTTCAAGCAGCTCGGGATTTCGACAGTCTAACTCATCAGTTGTACGGAATTTGGCACGATATCCCTCAAGACGACAACCAACAACTCTATCATCTACATCTACATCTACATCACTACTCTGCAATTCACATTTAAGTGCTTGGCAGAGGGTTCGTCGAACCACAATCATACTATCTTCCTACCATTCCACTCCCGAGCAGCGCGCTGGAAAAACGAACACCTAAACCGTTCTGTTCGAGCTCTGATTTCTCTTATTTTATTTTGATGATCATTCCTACCTATGTAGCTTGGGCTCAACAAAATATTTTCGCATTCGGAAGAGGAAGTTGGTGACTGAAATAGATCTCGCCACGACGAAAAACGTCTTTGCTGTAATGACTTCCATCCCAATTCGCGTATCATATCTGCCACACTCTCTCCCCTACTACGTGATAATACAAAACGAGCTGCCCTTTTTTGCACCCTTTCGATGTCCTCCGTCAATCCCACCTGGTAAGGATCCCACACCGCGCACCAATATTCTAACAGAGGACGAACGAGTGTAGTGTAAGCTGTCTCTTTAGTGGACTTGTTGCATCTTCTAAGTGTCCTGCCAATGAAACGCAACCTTTGGCTCGCCTTCCCCACAATATTATCTATGTGGTCTTTCCAACTGAAGTTGTTCGTAATTTTAACACCCAGGTACTTAGTTGAATTGACAGCCTTGAGAATTGTACTATTTATCGAGTAATCGAATTCCAACGGATTTCTTTTGGAACTCATGTGGGTCACCTCACACTTTTCGTTATTTAGCGTCAACTGCCACCTGCCATACCATTCCGCAATCTTTTCTAAATCGCTTTGCAACTGATACTGGTCTTCGCATGACCTTACTAGACGGTAAATTACAGCATCATCTCAGAACAACCTAAGAGAGCTGCTCAGATTGTCACCCAGGTCATTTACATAGATCAGGAACAGCAGAGATCCCAGGACGTTTCCCTGGGGAACACCTGATATCAGTTCAGTTTTACTCGATGATTTGCTGTCTATTACTACGAACTGCGACCTTCCTGACAGGAAATCACGAATCCAGTCGCACAACTGAGACGATACCCCATAGGTCCGCAGCTTGATTAGAAGTCGCTTGTGAGGAACGGTGCCAAAAGCTTTCCGGAAATCTAGAAATACGGAATCAACTTGAGATCCCCTGTCGATAGCGGCCATTACTTCGTGCGAATAAAGATGCACAAGAACGATGTTTTCTGAAACCATGCTGATTACGTATCAACAGATCGTTCCCTTAGAGGTGATTCATAATGTTTGAATACAGTATATGCTCCAAAACCCTACTGCAAACCGACGTCAATGATATAGGTCTGTAGTTAGATGGATTACTCCTACTACCCTTCTTAAACGCTGGCGCAGTCTGCGCAATTATCCAATCTGTAGGTACAGATCTATCGGTGAGCGAGCGGTTGTATATGAGTGCTAAGTAGGGAGCTATTGTATCAGAGTAATCTGAAAGGAACCTAATCGGTATACAATCTGGACCTGAAGACTTGCCCGTATCAACCGATTTGAGTTGCTTCGCAACCCCTAAGGTATCTACTTCTAAGAAACTCATGCTAGCAGCTGTTCGTGTTTCAAATTCTGGAATATTTCATTCACCTTCCATGGTGAAGGAATTTCGGAAAACTGCGTTCAATAACTCCGCTTTAGCGGCACAGTCGTCGGTAACAGTACCATCGGCACTGCGCAGCAAAGGTATTGACTGCGTCTTGCCGCTTGTGTACTTTACATACGACCAGAATTTCTTCGGATTTTCTACCAAATTTCGAGACAATGTTTCGTTGTGGAACCTGTTAAAGGCATCTCGCATTGAAGTCTGTGCCAAATTTCGCGCGTCTGTAAATTTTAGCCAATCTTCGGGATTTCGCGTTCTTCTGAACTTCGCATGCTTTTTCCGTTGCCTCTGCAACAGAGTTCTGACCTGTTTTGTGTTCCATCTCTTACCGATTTATGAGGTATGAATCTCTCAATTGCTGTTGCTACTATATCTTTGAATTTGAGCCACATCTCGTCTGCATTTGCATAGTCAGTTCGGAAGGAATGGAGATTGTCTCTTAGGAAGGCTTCTAGTGACACTTTATCCGCTTTTTTAAATAAAATTATTTTGCGTTTGTTTATGGTGGATTTGGAAGAAACGGTATTGAGCCTAGCTACAACTACCTTGTGATCACTAATCCCTGTATCAGTCATGACGCTGTCTATCAGCTCTGGATTGTTTGTGGCTAAGAAGTCAAGTGTGTTTTCGCAACCATTTACAATTCGCGTGGGTTCGTGGACTAACTGCTCGAAATAATTTTCGGAGAAAGCATTTAGGACAATCTCGGAAGATGTTTTCTGCCTACCACCGGTTTTGAACAAGTATTTTTCCAACATATCGAGGGAAGGTTGAAGTCCCCACCAACTATAACCGTATGAGTGGGGTATTTATTTGTTACGAGACTCAAATTTTCTCTGAACTGTTCCGCAACTACATCATCGGAGTCTGGGGGTCGGTAGAAGGAGCCAATTATTAACTTAGTTCGGCTGTTAAGTATAACCTCCACCCATACCAATTCGCACGGAGTATCTACTTCGACTTCACTACAAGATAAACCACTACTCACAGACACAAACACTCCACCACCAATTCTGCCTAATCTATCTTTCCTGAACACCGTCTGAGACTCCGTAAAAATTTCTGCAGAACTTATGTCAGGCTTTAGCCAGCTTTCTGTACCTATAACGATTTCAGCTTCTGTGCTTTCTATTAGCGCTTGAAGCTCAGGGACTTTCCCAGCACAACTACAACAATTTACAACTACAATTCCGACTGTTCCTTGATCCAAGCACGTCCTGCATTTGCCATGCACCCTTTGAGATTGCAGCCCACCCCGTACTTTCCTGAGGCCTTCTAACCTAAAAAACCGCCCAGTCCACGCCACACAGCCTCCGCTACCCGTGTAGCCGCCAGTTGAGTGTAGTGAACTCCTGACCTATTCAGCGGAACCCGAAGCCCCACCACCATATGGCGCAAGTCAAGGAATCTGCAGCCAACACGGTCGCAAAACCGTTTGAGCCTCTGATTCAGACACTCCACCCGGCTCTGCACCAAAGGTCCACAGTCGGTTCTGTCAACGATGCTGCAGGTGGTGAGCTCTGCCTTCATCTCGTAAGCAAGACCGGCAGCCTTCACCAAATCAGATAGCCGCTGGAACCCAGAGAGAATTTCCTCAGACCCAAAGCGACACACGTCATTAGTGCCGACATGTGCCACCACCTGCAGCTGGCTGCACCCTGTGCTCTTCATGGCATCCAGAAGGACCCTTTCCACGTCAGGAATGACTCCACCCGGAATGCACACTGGATTTCTTCCCCTCCTTAGCCGCCATATCCCTAAGGGGCCCCATTACGCGCCTAACATTGGAGCTCCCAACTACCAATAAGCCCACCCTCTGTGATTGCCCGGACCTTGAAGACTGAGAATCATCCTCTGAAACAGGGCAGGCAGGCAGCTGAAACCTGTTTGTCAGACGCACCGGGGAGGCTTTCTGATCAGCCTGAGGGGACGTCTTTCGCTGCCTGCCACGCCTTGGAACGACCTCCCAATCAACCACAGGCGAGGGTTCAGCCCCACCGCGGGCAGCAACCGGGGCAACTACAGCGGCAGACCGATCTGGGGACAGACGGGACGAGGTTAACATCCTCGTGATACCCAAGTCCGGCCCCCCACAGTGGTGCCCATTGGCAACAGCCTCAAGCTGCGCGACCGAAGTCAGCGCCGCTTGCAGCTGTGAGCGAAGGGATGCCAACTCCGCCCTCATCCGAACACAGCAATCACAGTCCCTGTTCATTCTAATCGATGTTGAACAACAGTTACTGAAACACAAGTCAGTGCCTAGATAACGCAGGGGAAACACGCAAAGAATGTAATAACTAACCTGTACAAATGCCTAACGGCTGCCCTACAATCTGCCTGCATTTACGATTACAGTAACTAAAACTCGAAATTACACCTCCTATACGAAACTCACACGCAATTTAAGTAAGAATCTACGAAGTAAACACTAAAGCGCGATGCTACAACTCTCAAATACTATAATACGCCCGAAATTTATTAATTAAACAATGCAAGTACCCAAAAACACGCAAAGAAATTAAGAATTAAACAATGTAACAAATAAGTAAGCTAGGGGTATACGACTTGCTGCTGCAGGTGCTTATCCAACGGCGGCAGGGAGCACACTGATCAATGCCAAGTATAAGGGCCAGAGGCGGGTCAACGCGTTGTTCAAAAAAATGGTTCAAATGATTCTGAGCACTATGGGACTCAACTGCTGAGGTCATTAGTCCCCTAGAACTTAGAACTAGTTAAACCTAACTAACCTAAGGACATCACAAACATCCATGCTCGAGGCAGGATTCGAACCTTGCATGGGGGCTTTATTAATTATTAATTGAAAATGTTTTTAGTTTTAGTAACTGTAGGTCCGATTACGCAGTGTCTCGTAATCGGTTGGCCCTGACTAGTATTATTACGCTATCTGACTGCAACAAACAATGTAAGTAGATTTTCGTGAACACAGTTAATTAATTAAGTCCCCAGCAACTATAAAACCTACAAAACCAATAACCACAAGAGTAACTGTTCTGTATGTGGGAGTGTGACTCAACGTCCACATCTGGCACGGTTCTTCTCCAACAAGACAAGAATTTTTAAATACCAATTTGTTCCAACAAGACAAGAATTTTTAAATACCAACTATACTGACGTGACAAAAGAAATTTTGAAAAACTATAATTACGCAAGAAAACCAGAATTCACTCTATCACTCTAATACAAGAACACAAGCCAGATGCTTTGTTGACTGAACCTGTAGTGACGCATTATTTCAGATACACAAATAATAAAAGAACATTGTAATTTTTACCTTCATATATATTGACGAAATGCACTCATTACAATAACATCTGCTATCTCTCCCATCAAATAACTGCATAAAACATGGAACAACACTCTTTACTACCACATCTCACTCCGACTTCACGACAAGCAGTGCCCACTAGCACATCTCGGTACGAACTCTTAACACATACTGCCCTCTACGAGCTCCCTACTAGCACTGACTGCCATGAACTCTCGACAACCACACTGACTTCTACAATCTCATAACAAGTATTGTTCTACGATCTCTTCACAAGCACTGTGGAGGCGGCTTAATAGTACTCTTTGGCGCAATCTCTGGCGCAGTGGTACAGTGTAGCCACCTTTCATATGCCCCTCCTCCACAGGCCAGAATTTGATGGTATTTTTGCCAGCATTGGTGGTGAAAATACCACCAAATTCGTCCACAAAAATACAGACAAAAATAAAAGATAATATTAATACCTAAATATCACATAATTAGTTAAAATTTTTGGCTTTGCACTGACCTTTCACTAACCTAACATATGAAATACAGTAAGCAATACAACTTCTTTTCATACATGTGACTTTACATAATAGTTTACACAATATACAAAAAATCAGTTTATACAAATGTTCACATAAAATGCTTTCAATGATTAGTTTATACAAAAAAGAACACCAACAGGTAACATCTTTTCAGTAAAAGCAGTCCATCAGTTGCACCCAGTAAAGTTTAGCAGGTACACCCAGCAACAAGTCACATTAGCTCAGTAGAAGCAATCCATCAGAGGTACCCAGCAATGTTGAGTAGGTGCAGACACCAACAAGTGACATCATTTCAGTAAAAGCAGTCCATCAGTTGCACCCAGCAATGTTGAGAGCAGGTGCAGACACCAACAAGTGATACCATTTCAGTAAAAACAGTCCATCTGTGGCACCCAGCAATGTTGAGTAGGTGCAGACAGCAAAAAGTAACATCATTTCAGTAGAAACAGTTCTAACAGTGGCACTCAGTAAAGTTCAAGAGGTACACACAGCAACAAGTCACATTAGTTCAGTAGAAGCAGTCCATCAGAGGCACCCAGCAATGTTGAGTAGGTGCAGACACCAACAAGTGACATCATTTCAGTAGAAGCAGTTCACCAGTTGCACCCAGCAATGTTGAGAGCAGGTGCAGACACCAACAAGTGATACCATTTCAGTAAAAACAGTCCATCTGTGGCACCCAGCAATGTTGAGCAGGTGCAGACAGCAAGAAGTAACATCATTTCAGTAGAAACAGTTCTAACAGTGGCACCCAGCAATGTTGAGTAGGTGCAGACAGCAACAAGTGACTTCATTTCAGTAGAAGCAGTCCATCAGTTGCACCCAGCAATGTTGAGAGCAGGTGCAGACACCAACAAGTGACATCATTTCAGTAGAAGCAGTCCATCAGTTGCACCCAGCAATGTTGAGCAGGTGCAGACACCAACAAGTGACATCATTTCCATAGAAGTAGCTTCATCTGTGCACCCAGTAATGTTGAGCAGGTGCAGACAGCAACAAATGACTTCGTTTCAGTAGAAGGAGTCAATCAGTTGCACCCAGCAATGTTGAGCAGGTGCAGACACCAACAAGTGACATCATTTCAGTAGGAGCAGTCCATCAGTTGCACCCAGCAATGTTGAGCAGGTGCACCCAGCAACAAGTGACATTATTTCAGTAGAAGCAGTTCCATCTGTGGCACCCAGTAAAGTTTAGCAGGTGCAGACACCAACAAGTGACACCATTTCAGTAGAAGCAGTCCATTAGTGGCATCAGCAATGTTGATCAGGTGCACACAGCAACAGGGGACATTTTTTCAGTAGAAGCAGTCCATCAGTGGCACCCAGCAATATTGAGTAGGTGCAGACAGCAAAAAGTCACATCTCTCAGCAGAAGCAGTTCCAAAAAATTCACTAGCACTGATCACACTGTTTATCAGAGTTTATGAGCAGAAATTAAACATGTCCTAGTGGCACCAATCATGTAGAAAAGGTACAAATAACAGTCCATAATTTTTTAGAATCACTGATCACACAGTTCTTCAGCAGAAATTAAACATGACTAAATGTCACACATCATGTTGAAAAAGTGCAGGTAACAGTTCAGAATATTTATCTTCACTAATCAGACAGTTCAGGCATGAACAATAGTTTGAATGCACATGCAAATGCTTTTACAGTAACATACAAATCATAACAAACACACAAATGATGTCAGATAATTGTCCTATTAACTATTACAATACACAAATACCAGTAAACCTATAATATTCATGGGTGTCAGTGCAAGCCACTACAAACAAATAAAATAATATTTAGGAGATAGGTGGGTAGGATTAGTAAAGGAAAACACACAAAACACACTCACTCATCTTTCATCCACATTAGTGCTACTGTGTAACTGAATAGTGTTAACTGTGTAAATGAAATTCTGTCTAAATCTGATGTTCATCATGTGTATCAAGTAGTAGTGGCAGCAATGTATAACAGTCAATAATAGTTAAGTCAACGTCATAGTCATCAAGTCAAGACCAATGTTTGCCAAGCCAGATCAAATGTACTGTTGTTGAACAACTGTCAGTGAGCCAAGATATGCAATTACTTCTTCTCTCCAAAAAAAAGTATATACTGCTTAGTTATTTAACAAAGTGTGTGTATAGACTATCTTCCTTCTATTTTAGTGTTTTAGTCTGCTCTCTTCATCCTCCTTGTTCCATAAGACCAACAAAAAAATATGCTCCTCACTTACTTTACCTCTTATACACCAAAACTCCAATAATCATCAGCTTCACACAATCTCAATAATACCTTAATAATACCTCTTCAATACGTCTTATCATCAATATCATTTACCTTACCTCTTGTCCACAAAAACTCCAATAATCATCAACTTCATATAATCTCTATACCTCAATAATACGTCGATAAATGTGAACCTTATTGCCAATATCTCACTTCCAACACAACTCTTTCCTCTAGTCAGTCTCCTCAAACAAGTACAGATAAAATCCTAATGCAACTTCAATTCAGCATCCCATACAATCCGAAGACACATTGTCCACACACAACCTCTGTGTAATCCATCTGACCCAAATTTTCTACTCATTATAAATTATAAGATACATTTTGGTTCCTTGTCCATCATTAAATAAAAGAAATGCATACCTGACCTCTAACAGACCTAGTTCGAATAACTCTCAGTAATTAAGTAAGATTACGGAGTGTGAATAATCATAATATTTCACAGTGTGTACACCACTTCAAGAATCATAGCAGAAGCAAACATGGGGAGTATTTTTTGTGTCAAGTGTCACTTCCTATTTCAATTGCTCACGAAAATGCAGTGTAACACTGTCAATGGTCTAAACCTAGTTTCGGTCTGTCATGTCGTTAGCCTCCTTCCTATTAGCATAAATTTATACAGCTTCCATAAAGCCTCAGCTCATGTGACTTCTATGACTTTCTTGTACTAATGTCGTTCGTCGAATGATAGCAGTTAATTTTTTTATCTTAAAAATGTAAGGCACTGAGCGTAAGCAAAACATGCAATAGCGCGTAAATATACCAGTAGAGAACAGAATGTCAACCAGTGGATGCAGCACAATTCTTACAACGAGGCTCTGCCAAGCGAACAATCTATAATTAATACCATAGTGTGACCTAAACTCTATGTTTGTACACCTTATATCAGCATTTCTATATACCAAATTAAAGAGCAGTTATGGCAACAAAACAGAAATGTGTAAATATGCAATCCATACAAAAAGCAGCAAACATATATCTTACGTAATAAACAGGTCATTAGCATCATATCAGCATAAGCAATTAAATGTTCATATGTCATCTTAGCAAGTAAACATGGAGGCGCAAGCAGATAAATCACAAAGTATAACTTACATACATAATCACAGTCAGCACCATTAATCAGATGACAATTATAATTTAAATAAATAAGCACAGCAGGCACATAATAGAAAAATATGACATCAGTGAAAAAGCAGCGCAGCCAAGCGATGCATAATATACACAAGTTACAACCCAGTTCATTAATAATCATTGTCAAAATCAGTTAACGTACGCAAGCACGTCGCTTCACAAGTAAATTCATAGAACATGAAAGTAGCACAAAGTATGAATCACGTAATCGCGAGCAGCAAATTACGTCTAAAGTACGTACCTAAGTGGAAATTTGTTACCTGAAAAATGAACTCAATTAATAGTTACCTTTTCAGTTTTATTAGTTTCTTCTTGGAAATTACATTCTTTCTGAAATTTTCTCGATAGCAAGTCGTCTTAACGTCGGAGACACACAGAATTTACCTGTAGTTCTTAAATATTTTATACAACCGTATCCTGAAAAATACTGAATGTTAATAACACAATTCATCAAGTCACTATAGCTTTATACTGAATTTAGTCGGAGAAATTAAACTGTGTATTTGTTTATGTCTGTCAGTGCATTCGCACTGAGCGCTCGATCAGCTGTGGGCGCGTGACGTAGGAAGCTATTGTTCGCGGTCAACGACTGCCTTGTGCGGCGCGCAGACTTCACTGTTGCTTTGAGTATGTGCCGCCGCCAAAACACAGCGCGGTATCCTTGTACTCTCCGCATGTTTACATCTAGCTGTTAGTTTCTCACAAGTATGTCATTCCACAAAAATCTTTACGTTTGATATATGATGTATTCCTTTAGAGCGTCGTGATTTAAGAGTTTCTACTTCGACAGTGTTATCATGAATAATTTTGCGAATTCTATATGGACCGTTATAAAGCAGAAAAAATTTGCGACACAAGCCTTTTCCTTTGTGAGATAAACGGTGGGACTTAATTAATACCTTCTGACCAACTGACAAGAATTTTGAACGACCAGGACGTCTAGCTGATTTCTCTCTTCTAGCAGCCGCAGATGCAATATTTTGTAGAGCCAGGTTGACAACTTCAGAATGTCGCAGTTTCCGTGAAGGCGGAAAAGGAACGATTTCAGAAATGCGATTTGTCGGTGCTTTGTTTTTTAGTATCATTATAGGCGGTAAAGAAGTTGAATCATTAGGGAGTTCATTCAGAATGTTTTGAAAAATATGAAGATACTGATCCCAAGTTCTGTGATTCTGATGACAATAAAGACGGCACAATTTATTGATTTCCTTCATCCATCTTTCTGAAGCGTTAGATTGAGGGTGAAAAAGTGAAATGAAGATTGGTTTAATTTTACGACGCTGTAGAGTACGAAGCCAAATTTTAGAACGAAACTGTGATCCATTATCTGATATAACCTTATCAACATGACCAACTTCTTTAAGAAAATGTTTGATGAAAGCATTAGATACTGAACGAGCTGTTGCTTTGCGTAAAGGTGTAAAACACACATATTTTGACGTCAACTCCACTGCTACGAAAATGTACGCAAAACCATTAGTGGAACGAACCACTGGACCAAACAAATCGACTGCAGCCATCTCCTTTAATTTCGCTGGAATGATGGGAAACAACGGTGCTCTGTGAGAAATCGTTGGAGGCTTAGCCATTTGACATAATTTGCATTTGGCAAGAACAGATCGAATACGTTTTTCCATATTACTGAAGTAGCAATTTTCTCGTAATTTGTGAAAGCATTTTCGGGGACCAAAGTGTGCATAACTGAGATGCGTATACCAAATCAATTTATTGACCCACTCATCAGGAATACAAACTAACCAAACGAAGCTGTCGACCGATTTCCGTTTAAAAAGAATGTCATTGCGAACTGAATAATGCTGTCTAATCGCCACGCTTTCCTTTCTCCTCCACTTCTCCTTAATGTTCTTCCAGATTGGATCCTTATTTTGCTCCTTAGCGATATCCTGGAGCGAAGACGAAATAAAGTTCTCAAAAGCAACACCTTGAATATACATCAAACAATAATTGTTTTCCTTGCAGTCCTCTTCAGCATTTTGTTTCAAACCCATAGGTGCACGTGATAAAGCATCGGCAACAATATTAGAAGAACCCTGTATGTAAACAATACTAAAGTCAAATTCCTGTAGGTACAACGCCCATCGTGACAATCTGCCGTGAGTTAATTTTGTTGACATAAGAAATTCCAGAGCTCGATGATCGGTGTAAACCTTAGTATGTCTGCCAAACAAAAATGTGCGAAATTTTGTAAAAGCCCAAACAACAGCCAAAGCTTCAAGTTCCGTAATCGAATAATTCTTTTCTGATTTAGAAAGAACACGACTTCCAAATGCAATAGTTTTCTGGACTACAACGCCGTTTTCTTCTATCTCTTGAAATAAATGTGCACCTAGGCCCTTGTATGATGAGTCCGTCGCCAAACAAAATTCTTTAGATAAATCCGGATGTGAAAGAAGTGGAGCAGCAACTAAAGCATCACGAAGCTGTTCAAATTCTGACTGAGCTTCCTCATCCCAACACCAATTAGATTTCTTTCCGGATAGTTCACATAAACGAGGTGTGGCCAAATCGTCCAATTTAACAAAGCGTCGCAGAAAATTACAGACACCAAGGAAACTACGAACATCACGTTTTGTAGTAGGAACAGCATAATTACGAATAGCGTCTAATTTCTCTGGATCAGGAAGAATACCTTCTGTAGAAATAATGTGACCGAGAAATTTCACCTGAGAACGACCAAATTCAGATTTTTCCAAGTTTACTGTAATGCCAACTTTTGCAAAGATACGTAATAATGAGTCCAAAATTTTGTTGTGTTCACTCCAAGAACGTTTAGCAATAAGAATATCGTCAACATATGAAGTAATATTGTCACGAAGACAAACAGGTAAAATTTCATTTAAGCTACGAATGAATGCTGCTGAAGATACAGTAAGTCCAAACGGTAATTTCCGAAATTGGTAACAGTTACCAAAAGCTAAAAAGGCAGTATATTTTCTACAGTCAGGGTGGAGTTCTATTTGCCAAAAACTTGCGCGCATATCAATCGTGGATAAAACTTTAATTCCATGGAAATGTTGAAGAAGTTCATCTAAATTTTGTGGGCGGTCAGTTTCAGGAATGATGATGTTATTTATCTGTCTGGAATCCAGAACCAGACGAATTGATCCATCCTTTTTAAGAACAACGTGTAATGGGCTAGTATAAGGACTGACTGCAGGCTCAATAATGCCCTGATCTAACATGTACTGAAGTTCATTCTTAACCTTGTCTCTGTAAGCCAAAGGAATAGCGTACGTTTTCCCGCGAAATGGTGTGTGTTCTTTTACTTTAAATAAATATTGTAAGCCTTGTATAGTTCCTGTGTGATGACTAAACACTGTAGCATGTGAAGTCAAAATGTGGTGCAGCTCTTCTCTTGCAACGTCATCTGGCACTTCAGCTTTCTTAACCTTTTCATTAATTAATTCTTCGCTATTAATTATGTCATCCATCGCGTCTCTGTATCTATTGTCATTATCATGAATAAACACATTGTCGTCATAATGCTCAACAAAAACATCAGAAGTAAGAAACCTTAAACATTTTGTATCTGACTCAGATCTTGTTAAACACTCGAAGAATTTTAGACATTTCGGCATTCCAGCAACAGTCAAATTTACACTTCCTTCTTTAAAGTTCAAAATTGCCTTATGTGCGTTAAGAAACTCCATACCTAATATAATTTGTGTACTGAGTAATGGAACAATAATAAAATTAGCAGAAAATTCGTATCCTTGACAAACGAAATTTAAATTGGTCTGTTGTCTGACCTCCACACTTTTTCCAGAAATCGCACCTCGAATTGTAGTTTTAGAAATAGGTAACACAGGACAGGCAATAGTTCTTTCACATATACGAAAAACTGATTCACTAATGACATTCAATGGGCTCCCAGAATCTAAAACTGCAGTGAACTTATTCTTACCCACACATACTTCAATAACAGGATGTAAAAATGCGTCTACATTATTTTCCTTTTCATCTAACAAAATGTCTCTCATGTCTTCCAGGCGTACGTAGTGTAAAGTCGTAGTGTCATTACTTTCTGAACCGTCTATATTGCTGCCAGAAGCCGAAGCTACAAGTCATTGTCGATTGTTTGGGTCACGTCTTTGATTATTAGCGTCATTTCGCGGATCAATTTCTACGATTTGCACTTGTCTCTCTGAAGTTCTGTCACGTGGAGGATGCCAATTAGGTCCCTCCTGTCTGCTAGATGCAAATTCTGGGTTGTGTCTGTTATTAAAATTTCTACTTTCCTGTCTGTCTGCATAACTACTTCTTGTGTAATTTCGACTGTCACTTCTGAAATTATTGTTGTATCTACTACCCTAATTGTTTCTGTAGTAAGAATTTCTATTACTGTTTGAATAATTTCTGTCTTGATAATACCGATTACTGTTTCCGTATGATTGATCATTCCGATACGAATTACCGTTGTTATAGTTGTCTGTGTAATTTCTGTTAGAACGTCTGTTATTATCATAAGGCTGGTATCTGCTGTCCTGTCTGTTACGTCTGTCATTCTCAAAATTACCGCTATAACGTCCATTCCGACCACTATCACTTTTCTCTGAAAGTCTATTGTAATTACTGTTACTGAAAAAGTTACAAGAGGTCCCGTCGTCGTTGTCATACTCCAGTTCTTGCAACAAAGTCTTAAAAGTCTCAATGTCATCTTTACATCTTCCGGCCAAAGCAATTTGTCTTATGGATTGTGGCAGCTTAGTTAAACAAATGCGAATTAATTCAGTCGGGCTATAAGGGTTGGACAGGAACTGATTCTTTCGAATCATGTCTTCAAAGTACTCTGCCGGCGTGCGGAACTCAGACTGAAATTACGCTGCATAATAAGACTTGTGTTTGACTCTGTCTTGCGTGTTTTTGGACCAATATGCCGATAGAAATGCATGATAAAAATCATTTAGATTATTACAATCTCTAATGAGTGCGCGCATCCGCGTCGCTGGTTCGTTTTCTAAATATCCACACATAAATTCCAGTTTGTGACTTAGTGGCCAATTTGGTGGAAGTGCGTACACAAATTGATCTAACCATGCACATGGATGTATGTCATTCTTAGAATTGCGGAAGATCTTAAATTTCCGGACAGTCAAAAAGTGTTTATAGTCAAAGTTTTCGCCTCGCGGCGACAAAGACCTACCGCGTCTGTCCCAGTCCCAATGACGATTATTGTCAAGTTCGCGCGCCTGGCGCTCTCTTGTTGCATCCCGTAAATGAAACAAATTATTTTCTTCATACCCCTCTGCTACCTGTGATTCTAAATTTCTTCTGCTATCTTTTCCTACAATTTCGCCTTCGATTTGTTTGACTTGCTTCCGTAATGCCTCAAATTCCTTTTTCACGCGTTCATTAAATTTTCCCTGATTTTCAACATGCTTATTTATGTTCTGATACTCTTCGGTTTCTGCAAATGGTAATGGAGCTGTATCATCCGAATCTCTGTCCCCATGTAAACTAAGATTTGTCAGTTTATCTGAAATTTCCTCAACTCTTTCCGATAAGTCACCTAATTGTTCTTTCTGTTTATTTACGTCTTCCGTAAGTGTCGCGACTCGGGTTTCAGTATTGTCACATTTGGTAGCTAGCTGTTCATATTGTTGTGTTAGGTTATTTAATCTGTCATTTGGTACGGATCCTTCGATTCTCTCAAATATTTCTTCCTTATCCTTTGCACGTTGTAAATTTAACTCTGAAAAATTCTGTACTATCACGCGATCTCTTTCTTCCTGTTCTCTATCCTGTTCCCTTTGTCTGATTTCTGTTGAAATTAAACTATTATTGTGAGCCTTCAAAATCGGTTGTCCTTCTTCTCTAATTTCTTTATTTGATTCGTCTTTCATGTATTTGAAACATGTCCCTGTTCGTGAGCCTAACTGAGTTTCCATTGTTCCCCTATCAGTTTCTAATTCAGATCGTAACTGTGATCCCACTGCTTTCATCTCGGTTTTAGTTGTTCCTATTTCTTTTTCAATTGTTCCTATTTTTGAGCAAAACCGTGTTGTCATTGCTTTCATCTCAGTTCTAAATGTTTTTATTTCAGATCGTAAAGAGTCTAACTGCGTTCCCATTGTTCCCATTTGTGATCCCAGATTTAATATTGCACCCATCAACTGCTCTATCTCTTCTGTCGTTAATCTCGTAATCTGTGAATTTTCTGATTGAGAAAAATTTTGAACTGTTTCCGGACTATTGTCCTTGCTTATCAAATTGTTTTCAACACCATTATTCATCATACTGTTATCCTGTGTTGGCGAGTTCGCCATGTCAACAATTTCGTTATTCTGACTATTCATCATTTTTGCCTTCTTCATCGATCGCGTAATCATTTACAAAACATGCAAAAAAATTCGTCACTGTACGAAAATTACACACAATGACTCTCTATCTCCAACAATACTATTCACATGAAATGTCTCCCTTCAAACACGATTAACGAACAATTGAAATAATTGCACAAAATTGTCAAACGCGTATACAAGGCAATAAAAATACAACAAAAAAAAACTAAATTTTGAAAAATACCATTAGAAGAATGCCAATTACCAAATCTACACATGCAAAATAGACTACAATTAATAAACTACAAATTACTACAACAATACTACAGTCTACTATTTTTACAATCAGAAAAATCCAAGGGACGATCCGAAGCAGCGGTCGCCACGTGCATGGGGGCTTTATTAATTATTAATTGAAAATGTTTTTAGTTTTAGTAACTGTAGGTCCGATTACGCAGTGTCTCGTAATCGGTTGGCCCTGACTAGTATTATTACGCTATCTGACTGCAACAAACAATGTAAGTAGATTTTCGTGAACACAGTTAATTAATTAAGTCCCCAGCAACTATAAAACCTACAAAACCAATAACCACAAGAGTAACTGTTCTGTATGTGGGAGTGTGACTCAACGTCCACATCTGGCACGGTTCTTCTCCAACAAGACAAGAATTTTTAAATACCAATTTGTTCCAACAAGACAAGAATTTTTAAATACCAACTATACTGACGTGACAAAAGAAATTTTGAAAAACTATAATTACGCAAGAAAACCAGAATTCACTCTAATACAAGAACACAAGCCAGATGCTTTGTTGACTGAACCTGTAGTGACGCATTATTTCAGATACACAAATAATAAAAGAACATTGTAATTTTTACCTTCATATATATTGACGAAATGCACTCATTACAATAACATCTGCTATCTCTCCCATCAAATAACTGCATAAAACATGGAACAACACTCTTTACTACCACATCTCACTCCGACTTCACGACAAGCAGTGCCCACTAGCACATCTCGGTACGAACTCTTAACACATACTGCCCTCTACGAGCTCCCTACTAGCACTGACTGCCATGAACTCTCGACAACCACACTGACTTCTACAATCTCATAACAAGCACTGTTCTACGATCTCTTCACAAGCACTCTGGAGGCGGCTTAATAGTACTCTTTGGCGCAATCTCTGGCGCAGTGGTACAGTGTAGCCACCTTTCAACCTGCGACCGTAGCGGTCTTGCGGTTCCAGACTGCAGCGCCTTTAACCGCACGGCCACTTCGGCCGGCAACGCGTTGTTGACTTGCTCACTTTGTGAAGCTCTTTCTGTTGAACAAGTCATCCAATTTTTCTGACACTGTCATCATTTGTTTGCCTGTACATGTATGTCCCATCTACCAATCTCCACCCCATTCAGATAATTCGTTCATGGTGCGTCGTTTTTTTTTTGTTTTGTTTTTGTCTTAGTGTGAAGTTTCGCACACGTTTTCTAAACACGTCTTCTTCTGTCACTCACTGAAACGTAGTGATACAGCGAAGTAGTCGGGATAGAGAATGCGGGAGATGCGCATGCGCAGCCGCATAACAGCAGCTCACTCGCGTCGTGCATCAAAATCACGTTGATGTGTGCGAGTTGAATGGAGTGGTATTCGGGCTGAAGGTTGTGTAGACGAGAGCTGAATTTTAATAATAGTTTAGGAAGAATGTAGAATATCAATACACAGTACATAGTTCGCTCTGGTGTACCATATAATTCTTTGTTGGGCTAATGAAACCTGTTGTTGTTGTTGTTGTGGTCTTCAGTCCTGAGACTGGTTTGATGCAGCTCTCCATGCTACTGTATCCTGTGTAAGCTGCTTCATCTCCCAGTACGTACTGCAGTCTACATCCTTCTGAATCTGTTAGTGTATTCATCTCTAGGTCTCCCTCTACGATTTTTACCCTTCACGCTGCCCTCCAATACTAAATTGGTGATCCCTTGATGCCTCAGAACATGTCCTACCAACCGATCCCTTCTTCTACTCAAGTTGTGCCAGAAACTCCTCTTCTCCCCAATTCTATTCAATACCTCCTGATTAATTATGTGATCTACCTATCTAATCTTCGGCATTTTTCTGTAGCACCACATTTCGAAAGCACATAATGAAACCTAGTAGGTCTAAAATAACAACACAAAATATCCTCTTCCAAATGACAATACGCAATATTGAATAAATAACCTGACCTTACAATTTGCAGCTAGATACAACATAACGAGTAACAGAACATGGCCCTCGGCCCTCAGATGTCGTGACACTAGCTAGCTCTTGTACCAGAAAATACTCAGCTTATCTAGGATGGAAACTAAGCAATACAGCCACTAACCACTCCTTGCTCTACAACTACTAATTTCACCCAACCACCAAGACTTCAACTACTAACCGCACTGAGCAACTACCCATGCTTAAATCTAAATGTTCAGTACTCCAGTTGCATGTATGATAAATCAGTCACATAAAACAGTAGAACAGCCTTTAATACACTTAAGTGAACCATTGCTTCGGTAACAACAAAACCCTAGCACGATTAAAAGTCAATGTTTAGAGAGCAAAATCACTGATGAAACAGAAACAGTTTTGACTATAATTTACGATAGGTACCCAAAAGAAACCTAACTTTTTTAACTTACTAATTCACTTTTTAAGCGCAAATCTTCAATCCCCTTCAAATAACTCTCTACTTGCACAAATACGCTTGTCCAATCTTTCATTCCATTTTTTAAAACATTGTTTAAATTCAGCTTTTGAGGTGCTTGACACGCTTTCCTTTCATGTCCGTTTTCATCCTAGGAAACAAAAAATAAGTCCTATGAGACATGTTCCGGTGAGTGTAGGAATTGAGCGACGGATGTCGCACCATTTTTGGTCAAGACCTGTCGTATAGACAGGGCTGTGTGAGTAGGGGCGTTGTCATGACAGAAAAACCAGTCACCTCACTGCCACAAATTAGGCCGCTTCCGCCGCACAATTTCGAACAATATTTTCAAAATTTGCAGGTAGAAACCCCAGTTCACAGCCTGAATGGACGACTCTTCTCACACCGAAAAAAAAAAAACAAATTTCCATTGTCCTAACGTTTGATTTCGCCTGACGAGCTTTCTTGTGGCGAGGCGAACTTGAAGTCACCTGCGATAATTCCTGAAAAAATGTTTGGATCATTTCGGGATTCTTCTTCCAAAGTACAGCATGCTTCCAGGCGACCTTGTTTTTGTTCAGTAGTCAGCAGCCACCGTTTTCATTCCCAAATGTTCTGTCACAGTTCGCTGCACTGAACTCCAAGTCACTCCCGACAGCTCCACAACTTCTTAGACGGTCCGTTGAGATTCTCGTTGGTGATTGCAGCAATGTTCTCAACATTTTCAATGTTTTCGGGCCGTGAAACGACGACCAGAACAAGGTTTGTCAGCAACTGACCTTTCACATGTTTGAAACGGGAAAACCATTCAGACACTTGAGTTTTCCCCAAAGCACCGTTCTTGTGTGCCGTTCTTAACATTTCAAAAGATTCTGTTCCAGTTTTTCCTTGCAAAAAGCAGAAATTCACCACCACACGCTGTTCACTAAAATCAGCCAGTGCAAAAACGACAATCACACAAATCACTTGTCATTATAAACTCCGCCGAAACCAGTCCTGCTCTTCTTCAGGAACGGTACTAGGCTTACTGACTCTGGAATGTTCTCTCACTGTGCTCCTAGCAGCAGAATACGGTATTACTAAGCTCTGCCCAGTAAAAAAATAGTTCGGTATCTTTTGGGTGCCCCCTCGTTATCAGCACATCCACGTATCCAGCCTCTCCTGAATTACATAACATTCACTATCGCAGGCCCCGAGTGCAACCCACAAGCAAGCCCTTACAGGGCACCCACAAATCTCCGTAGCACAGTGAATTACAATCTGCACCACTAAATGCACCTTCACACGTTTGTTCATAACACTGCGCCTCGACTTGAACCTATGATCATTTGGCTATATCGACAGCTCCCCAAAGAAATCTGATTGTAATACTTGTAATCTACTGAAGCCGTTGCAACCGAAAACGAACGAAACCCATTTACACATTAGCGCTTCTCACACAGTTCGTGTTTTCTTCCGTACACAGGCTCAATAGTGATCGAGGAGAAAAGTCAAGTTGTTAGTATTTTGTTTCTCTCCAGAAGAATAAAAGAAATTAAAAAACCGGAGGAGGAATATTAGAATTCATTTGGTGCACTTTCTCATCAACTTACGGCAGGAATTTGGAGCATTCCACACCATTTTCCCGAACCTACGAGACCTCTAAGAAAATTTCTTTAATTAATTCACGATGTCAACGAAATCATTTGATGAATTACACGTGGAGCTAAAGAACCGTCTTCAACGCCAAGATATATTTAACAAGGAATGTAATCAACCGTGTAGTGTGTTATAATTTGACATGTATTTAACCCTTTCAGACCTGCATTTTTCTAGGGGACGGGAAAATTTTTCTTTATGTGGTAGTGCTCTTGAATGATGTATTAGTCATTTTGTTTGCAAGATTAATACAGATATATGTACTTGTTTTCAGAACATGCTTTGTACATTTGGCTTTATTTGGTGGACTAAAATAACTAATTACGAAATATTCTCTATTGTTATAAATAGTAAAATGATAAATCAATAATTACCGTGCAAAATAGCAATACTCAATTATCCAGTGGAATATAGCGAACCAACCACATCCGTGTATTCTACTACATTGACTTGCTGATACTTTCATAGTGATGTCCAGCAGTTGGAAGCACATGCGCATGATAAAAAAAAAATTAAAAAAAAGTGTGACTAGGGCCTCCCGTCGGGTAGACCGTTCGCCTGGTGCAAGTCTTTCGATTTGACACCACTTCGGCGACTTGCGCGTCGATGGGGATGAAATTATGATGATTAGGACAACACAACACCCAGTCCCTGAGAGGAGAAAATCTCCGATCCAGCCGGGAATCGAGCCCAGGCCCTTAGGATTGACAGTCTGTTGCGCCGACCACTTTATTTTCCTTTTTTTAAATCATTTTGGTTGCCTTTATTCGTTGCATCTTCTCAGGGTGGACGTCGTAAGACATCCTTTTAAGTTCCTTGTTGATCGATTAACTCTGTTTTTTTATTACAGAGGGCGACTAAACCTCTGACTGAACACGCTGAGCTACCGTGCCGGCTAACTCAGCTACCGGGGACGGACATGCGAATGATGAAAAGATTGAACATTCACAAATGTGTAACTCAGGTTTCCATTGGGAAAAACGCTTCTGTTGCAGCTAAGACACAGCTGATGTACACAGTTGTAGCAGAACGTCTGAAAGGGGTAAATAAATGTCATCGGTTATTTTCTTAATTTGCAAATCATTTCTTTTCAAATTTCCTCAAAATCGCGGTTAGTTTACCAGTTGTCATAATGTACTGCGTCTCTTATTCGACAAAAATGAGTTTTTCAAGAATCAGTGACGTCAAATTCATCAATTTTTTAAGGCCAGCAGCATAATATATTTCAGACGACACGATTATTAGCAAGATGCATCAAAATAGCTGCTTATAATAACTAATCTTTATTTGCGATAGACTGTTTTGGAATTTATCGTCATTTTCAAGCTCCTGCGAATGCAATTTTGGTGAGAACGAGTATAATTGTGAAATTAACATTAAAGTGACTATATTGTACTCACGTCTAGGCTGGTCTGACGTCCAGATTACGTCGTTAGTGAACTGTCTTACAACTGCCACTGGTTTGATATGATTTTAATTTACATAATTATATTGAAAATAATATATTTGACAGTAGTTTGGCAGTTCAACTCTTAAGACGCTATATGTTTACCAATATTATGCAGATGTATAATGATATTATTTTATTAACTACAGCTTGTCACGATTGTCTTTCATTGTTGCACCTTCTGTTAATCCGTGCAGACTCTGGACTTTATTTTCAATTGTATCAGCAGTGTGATTTTGAATAATTTTAGCTGTCTTTAATGTGTCCCTTGTATCTGACATTAAAATTTATTCCTGTTTGACCAATGTTGAAGCTGTTACAGCTGCCACATGTGATTTTATATATGCCTGGAGCATCATACTTGGATGTTCTAGTGATGGCCGAACGTTGTTTTATTGAAAAGTTGTTATTGATTCGAAAGGGTAGTTGAATATTTGTGGCTTTAAGAAGTGCATTAATTTTGTTGGAGATACTGCCAAGGTAGGTTGTTGATTTTCTTCTTAACGCCTGGGCCTTGGAGACCATACATTCCTCTTCCAGTGCTCTCTGTCCCTGGCTTTTGTAGTCCATTCTCCTTACTCAGGTCCATTGCCACCGTGTCCTCGTCGACGTCATCCTTCCATGTGGTCCGTGGCCTTCCTCGCTTCCTTCTGCCCTCTATGGATCCAGAGAATGCTACTTTAGGTAGTCGTTCCTCCTCCATCCTAATTAGATGTCCGGCCCACATCAGTCTCCTCTTCTCCATTCCTTGACTAATGTCAGCCTGTTGATATAGCTCCTTCAGTTCCTGGTTTTTAAGTAGTTCATCTGCTTTTCTAAATGTGAAGCTTTCTGGTCCATATACAGCTACTGGCAGAATTACACTCTGATACAGCCTAAATTTGAAGCTTCTGGAAGTAGCTCTACTGCATAACACATCTCGTAGCCCAAAATAAGCTTTATTCATTGCTGCTATCCTCGCTTTAATTTCAATTTCCATTTTATTCTGTTCATTGATGGTGCTTCCGAAATATTTCGATGTGTCTACTCTTTTAAAAGTGAGATTATCAACAGTCAGTGGACTACCATCATTGGGTGCCTTGCTCACGATCATGGACTCTGTTTTCTCCTCTTTAATTTCTAATCCTGCTTTCCTTGCAATGTTTCTATAGGAACTTGTCATGAGTTATAGTTCTTCTTTGTTTCCACTTATTAGGACAATATCGTCCGCATAATCAAGACGATGTATTTTTTTGCTACCAATCTTCACTCCAACTGGGTTTACTTTTTGGTGTTCTCTAACTGTCTTTTCTAAAACCAGATTGAAGAGTATTGGAGATAAAGGATCTCCATTGTCTACGGCCTGTTCGGATTCGGACTTGACACTCCCTTGACACTCCTGTATTTGTCTTTACTTTGCAGTAGGTTTCCTCCAAGCACATCTGTACTAGGCACATTAACTTTCCAGGAGATTGAAACTCTTTGAGAACCCTGGTTATTGTGCTCCTGTGAATGCTGTCGTAAGCTGTTTTGAAGTGAACATATACCATGTGGACGTCAACGTTATGTTCCCATGCTTTCTCAGTTATCTGTCGAAGTGTAAAGAAGTAACCACTAGTTGACCTGTCTCTCCTAAAACCACACTGATAGCCACCTATAATTTCTTCAGCTAGTGGTATCACTCTCTGAAGTAGACACTGTGATAGGATTTTGTAGGTTACGTTAAGTAGTGAAATTCGTCTATAATTATCGCAATCCAGAGGGTCATTCTTTTTTAATGTGGGGAAGATTATGGCCGTTTTCCAGTCTTATGTTGATAAGGATCTTATTTTTTGTGTAGGTAATGTTTCTCGAGTTAGGCACATCTCGCTGTATACTGCGTTCTGCTTTGGTGTTTTACACCTGTAGTATAATTTTGTGATTGTTTTGGGGTCAAAGTCATTTGTGTAAGCTATATAACAAAGTGCTTTCAGTTCTTTTTCAATTGCTGTTTTTTGTAATGGTAGGTTATTTAAACTATTAGTCATTGAAAAGACGACTGCTAGTTTATGAGCCATTGGATGAAATGGATTGGCATTTATAATGTTCTCAGAAGTGATGTTCTTTCTATAGATATCAAAGGCGTGGTGATTACTATTTTTTCCGATTGTGCGCTATAGATAGTTAAAGGTATTGTCTTTTTCAATGTCCATAGTGAAATTAATTTTAGGGTGTAGGTGATTGAGATTTTGATGGATATTTTCAATATCTGCGTGGGTGCCATCTATCAGAATGATGATGTCATTTACGTACCTAAAGTACCTGGTGGTTATAATTAAAGTTTCCCTATTTATCACGTTATAACACGGAAACTAATTACCGTACGAGTACCAAAGTATTATTGTCAAGGACATGGGGAAGAGAAATAATGCAGTACCAAATCTGTTGAAACACTTTTAATGTGCTGCTACGGTACGTCGTACCATTACTTACCGCTACCATTACTGCTACGAAAGGGGCTCGGTATGGCGGCCATCAGTGTCCAGAAGAGTCTGACAGCGGAGGATTGCATTCTGCACAGCATAACGAAGCATGTCCGTAGGTATGCTGGCCACCTCCCTCGATATGCTTCGCTTCAGATAAGCACACGTGCGAATTTTTCCCTGCTAAACACTATCCTTCAGGTAGCCCCACAACTCAGGAAGTGGGTATCAGGTGACAGTGCTGGCCAAGCATTTGGAGACGATCGACTGATAATACGATCGTTTCCAAACGTGTTTCGGAGAAGCAGGTGAACTTCACGAGCGGTTTGCAGTGGGGTCCCATCTTGCGAGAAAACTATAGGTTCAATGCGTCTCTCTCCAGTAGGATGGGTGTGACAAGTGGCGAAGTATATCGCAGGATCACTGGTCAGTCATACTGCACGTCTTTGGTCCCTGAGCGCCAACCTGTTCAAAAAAGAATGGGGCAATGACGAACGTAGGCGTGAAGCCACGTCATACGGTGACACGTTCACCATACAGAGGAGCTTCATGCACAGTGACTGGAGGTGACAATCCCCACACTCGGCAATTCTGTGGGGTCACCTCATCCGTCAGAGAAAAATGTGCTTCGTCTGTCCATAGGATGATCCGGCACCAGCCCTCGTCAACTTCAATCCTTACGAGAAAGTGGAGAGTGAAGTAAACATGTCGTTGTGCGTCCTGCGGTGCAAGATGCTGTATTATTTGGATCATGTACAGATACCATTTGAGAATGATTCGAAGCACTTTTCGTACAGTGGACCACGGGATGTACAACTGTCGTGACACATCACGCGCACTGCCCGACGATCGGGAATAGCACGCACCGTTGTCTGTCATAGTAACAGCTATTTCATCAACCACGTGTGGTGCAGCCGGTCGTCGGCCTCTTCATGGAGCGACGCACAGTTCTCCAGTTGATTCGGAGAAAGAGGACCCTTCCGTAATCCTTTCAGAGGGCAATATTCTCGAATTGCAGCTGCGGCATTACTATTGTTTTGATAATAGAGCTTCGCCAATAATGTACTGCTTCTTTTGACACGTCAACAAGTGTACTGTGACTTGTCAGGTGTGTGAGGTTATGAATCACGATGACTGATCACGGAACGTGTTGGCCATAGTTGGAGCTGATGGCGGTGTGACGCATGGAAATCGTACGCCCCATACTCTGGGCATTAATGCTACCAAGTTTGATTCAAATGGCTCTGAGCACTATGGGACTTAACATCTATGGTCACGAGTCCCCTAGAACTTAGAGCTACTTAAATCTAACTAACCTAAGGACATCACACAACACCCAGTCATCACGAGGCAGAGAAAATCCCTGACCCCGCCGGGAATCGAACCCGGGAACCCGGGCGCGGGAAGCGAGAACGCTGCCTCACCCAAGTTTGGTACTCGTACGGTAATTAGTTTGTGTGCTATAACGTGTTAAATAGGGAAAGTTTAATTATAACCACCTGGTAGTACACAATTTGGTTGAGAGTAGGCCTATTTGAGTTAAAGAATTTCTCTTCCAGGGAATTTAGGACAATATTGGCTAATGTGCCTGCCACACTGCTACCCACGGCTACCCCATCTGCTTGGGTATAAATTTTGTTGTTAAATTCACTGGGTAAACATATAGCGTCGTAAGAGATGAACTGCCAAACTACTGTCAAATGTATTATTTTCAATATAATTACGTAAATTACCATCTCATTAAAACAGTGAGCCGCACGGGGTAGCCGTGCGATCTGAGGCGCTTTGCCACGTGTGTGTGTGTGTGTGTGTGTGTGTGTGTGTGTGTGTGTGTGTGTGTGTGTTATCCTAAGTGTAAGTTAGTTTAAGTTAGGTTAAGTAGTGTGTAAGCCTAGGGACCGATGACCTCAGCAGTTTGGTCTCATAGAACTTACCACAAATTTCCAATTTTTCCAAACCAGTGACAGTTGTAAGACAGTTTATTAACTATGTAATATGAACGTCACATCAGTAGACGTACTTGAAAACGGCGAAAAACGCCGAAATAATCAGTCGTGAATATAGATTAGTTATTATAAACAGCTATTCTGGTGCGTCTTACTAATAATAACTTTCAAAGAATAATAAGAAAAGATAATTTTTAAAGGCGCCCACAAGATATCATGGTAAAATAGAAGCTGCATCGTGCTTGTATGAACGTTTAATTGCTTTCTGTTCCCAGGACACGTATTGGTTCAAATGGCTCTGACAAGGGAACCTCCCCATCGCACCCCCCTCAGATTTAGTTATAAGTTGGCACAGGGATAGGCCTTGAAAAACTGAACACAGATCAATCGAGAAAACAGGAAGAAGTTGTGTGGAACTATGAAAAAAATAAGCAAAATATACAAACTGAGTAGTCCATGGGCAGGATAGGCAACATGAAGGAGACTGTGAGCTTACGAGCGCCGTGGTCCCGTGGTTAGCGTGAGCAGCTGCGGAACGAGAGTTCCTGGGCTCAAGTCTACTCTCGAGTGAAAAGTTTAATTTTTTATTTTCAGACAATTATCAAAGTTCAGGCACTCACACATAATCAACTTCGCTATCCAAATTCCAGAACATGTTCAGATTTGCTTGGACATACGCAGGATTTGACGGTCTACACACGGGAACATTTGAAAACGTAAAAAAACATATGTTTTGACAGAGTACAGGGAAAACTGTGCGACTGTGAAACTGTTGCATTCATTTGTTGCAGTTTATGCGACAAACTCTTATGTTTTCATCACTTTTTTCGGAGTGATTATCACATTCACAAGAAAACCTAAATCGGGCAAGGTCGAAGAATCTTTTTACCCATTCGCCAAGTGTGCAAGTTAGGTGGGTCGACAACATATTCCTGTCATGTGACGCACATGCCGTCACCAGTGTCGTATAGAACATATCAGACGTGTTTTCCTGTGGAGGAATCGGTTGACCTGTGACCTTGCGATCAAATATTTTCGGTTCCGATTGGAGAGGCACGTCCTTCCGTCTACTAATCGCACGGTTTTGCGGTGCGGTCGCAAAACACAGAGACTAAACTTATTACAGTGAACAGAGACGTCAATGAATGAACGGACAGATCGCAACTTTGCGAAAACAAAGAAAGTAAAATTTTCACTCGAGGGAAGATTTGAATCAAGGACCTCTAATTCCACAGTTGCTCACGCTAACCACGGGACCACGGCGCTCGTATGATCGCATTGTCCTTGATGTTGCTTATCTTGCGCATGGACTACTCAGTTTGTATATTTTGCTTATTTTTTCATACTTCCACACAACTTCTTCCAGTTTTCTCGATTGATCTGTGTTCAGTTTTTCAAGGCCTATCCACTGTGTCAATTTATAACTAAATCTGAGGGGGGTGCGATGGGGAGGTTCCCTTGTGAGCACTATGGGACTTAACATCTATGGTCATCAGTTCCCTAGAACTTAGAACTATTTAAACCTAACTAGCCTAAGGACATCACACAACACCCAGTCATCACGAGGCAGAGAAAATCCCTGACCTCGCCGGGAATCGAACCCGGGAACCCGGGCGCGGGAAGCGAGAACGCTACCGCACGACCACGAGCTGCGGACAGGACACGTATTCGCACCTTATATACAGCTGATGAAACTCTTCGTGTCGAGAGAGTTGTCGGTGCATAACTGTTTCTATAAGGCACCGAATAGATATCGAAGGACCGTTTCACACTTGTCGTCAGCGACCGAAAAAGAAACGAAACGAATGGAACCGCATACATGTGTAGCGGGTCTCAGAGTGTTGTCGACGTGACCACCGGTAGCACTCCGCACCCAGCTCCGTGAGACCCCTCGTACGTTGCT
Organism: Schistocerca americana; assembly: GCF_021461395.2. Classification (NCBI taxonomy): domain Eukaryota; kingdom Metazoa; phylum Arthropoda; class Insecta; order Orthoptera; family Acrididae; genus Schistocerca; species Schistocerca americana. The sequence continues at coordinate 536,984,237 of NC_060124.1, forward strand.
CCTCGCACTCCGGGCTGGTTCCAAAGAACCTGACGGAGACATAGTCCGTCCGAACTGATAAGACAGGGTGACATGCGGCAGTCAAATGTACCGCAGCAGAAGCACTCTGGCGACATCAGCGCTACATACCCAGGATCATAATTGCTTGCGTCGTGGAAAATGAGTGTGTCGTTCGACAATGCACAGCGGTTTCCAGCTTTTTTATATGCTGGCCAGCTCTACTCCACGTTAACTAGGGTCAGTTCCGCCTCACTTTTATAAATGCTCCTCTTTTACAAATGGAACAATCGGTGTTAAAGCTCTTGTCTTTTCTTCAGACAACCTAGGTTCACTGTGTAGAGTTTCCAGCTACATCGAAAGCTTCACGTTTTCTTTAAGATGTAAGGTTCCTTGAACTCTGCAGTTGCATTGAGAGTTGACAAAACTTCCAGTATTCCTAGCCGTTCATCATTCAGTCTGATCCACTACACTTTTCAAATATGTACATTGGTGAAATTCGTATTTTTTTCAGCAACTGCCTAAGAGTCGTAAAAATCATGTCCTCGCATAACGGTCACTGCGAATGGTGTTGCGCTCGTAGATTCAGCGATGAGGCTGTCCTAATCGTTACGAACTTTACACAGCGTTGCGCTCTTTCGTTTCTCAACGTGAATAAAATCGCTAGACATAAATTGTTTTTTTCACCAAAAACATGTGTTTCATTTTGATAAAGTATCCCTTTTCTGTTAGGTAAGTAAGTGATTCTATGTAAGTAGTTAGCTATAACTTCATAACCAGAACGATGATTTTTATCGATACGAAATTCGTTTCAATAGTAAATCGAACGCGTTAAAGTACTTTAACATTGCTTTCGTTGACTCCAAGCCACAGAGCAAATGTTAAAATTACAGTCAAGGTTTGTAAGTCGTGCAGGATACGGTGGCCGATGCCCAATGCCCAGTTTTCGTCCAAGGAGCTGGCCGAGTTCATTCGTTTGTTCAGAAGGGGAGGCCCGCAAACGTTTGCCACCTTTCGCCTGTCGGCTATGACAGAGTCGACGCGCATGCCTTGCAATCTTTCTGAAACGATTTTACAGAAAAAAAATTGGTAAAAAATTCATTTTTGCATTACTTGTAGCTTTGCCGGCCGGTGTGGCCGTGCAGTCTAGGCGCTTCAGTCTGGAACCGCGTGACCGCTCCGGTCGCAGGTTCGAATCCTGCCTCGGGCATGGGTGTGTGTGATGTCCTTAGGTTAGTTAGGTTTAAGTAGTTCTAAGTTCTAGGGGACTGATGACCACAGATGTTAAGTCCCATAGTGCTCAGAGCCATTTGAACCTGTATCTTTATACAGGGTGTTACAAAAAGGTACGGCCAAACTTTCAGGAAACATTCCTCACACACAAAGAAAGAAAATATGTTATGTGGACATGTGTCCGGAATCGCTTACTTTCCATGTTAGAGCTCATTTTATTACTTCTCTTCAAATCACATTAATCATGGAATGGAAACACACAGCAACAGAACGCACCAGCGTGACTTCAAACACTTTGTTACAGGAAATGTTCAAAATGTCCTCCGTTAGCGAGGATACATGCATCCACCCTCCGTCGCATGGAATCCCTGATGTGCTGATGCAGCCCTGGAGAATGGCGTATTGTATCACAGCCGTCCACAATACGAGCACGAAGAGTATCTACATTTGGTACCGGGGTTGCGTAGACAAGAGCTTTCAAATGCCCCCTTAAATGATAGTCAAGAGGGTTGAGGTCAGGAGAGCGTGGAGGCCACGGAATTGATCAGCCTCTACCAATCCATCGGTCACTGAATCTGTTGTTGAGAAGCGTACGAACACTTCGACTGAAATGTGCAGGAGCTCCATCGTGCATGAACCACATGCTGTGTCGTACTTGTAAAGGCACATGTTCTAGCAGCACAGATAGAGTATCTCGTATGAAATCATGATAACGTGCTCCATTGAGCGTAGGTGGAAGAACATGGGGCCCAATCGAGACATCACCAACAATGCCTGCCCAAACGTTCACAGAGGATCTGTGTTGATGACGTGATTGCACAATTGCGTGCGGATTCTCGTCAGCCCACACATGGCGATTGTGAAAATTTACAATTTGATCACGTTGGAATGAAGCCTCATCCGTAAAGAGAACATTTGCACTGAAGTGAGGATTGACACATTGTTGGATGAACCATTCGCAGAAGTGTACCGGTGGAGGCCAATCAGCTGCTGATAGTGCCTGCACACGCTGTACATGGTACGGAAACAGCTGGTTCTCCCGTAGCACTCTCCATAAAAAATGGTTCAAATAGCTCTGAGCACTATCCGACTTAACTTCTGAGGTCATCAGTCGCCAAGAACTTAGAGCTAATTAAACCTAACTAACCTAAGGACATCACACACATCCATGCCCGAGGCAGGATTCGAACCTGCGACCGTAGTGGTCGCTCAGTTCAAGACTGTAGCGCCTAGAACCGCACGGCCACTTTTTTTTTTTTTTTTTTTTTATAAAACCTTTATTAAAAAAAACATTGTTACACATTGCAAATACATACTAAGTTATACATACATGAAGTTATTTAAACAAAGCGGTTTGATCATTTCAATTGCGCTGACATTAAGGAAAGACAACAGAAGATTGTGTTACTGACTAAATCACCAGAAAGAATTAAATTAAACATAAATACTTGAGAATGGCGGAAAGGAGATATATAATAAAGTTGACTAGCCTTCCAACTACACTTTCTGGACATTAATTGAATCTAAGTATTTGAAGTGATCAGATCTATATAATCAGTCTTTCACTGCAAAAATGAACAGGGCAATGTGCCAGCCATTGAATATTACATTTATCGGATAGTATCTTATGGTTTTAACCAATCGATAAGGAGATTTCTATAAAAACTGTCTATTTCCAAATTTCTAGTATAAGCCAATAATGCACCTTTCATGATTTGTGTTTGGCACTATTAGACACACAATCTCAATGTCACATAAGTTCTGTACATTAGATTATAAATTTCAAAAATCTACTCTCTGAAGTAGAGAAAGCACACATCATAACTATACTGTAAAATCTTAAATAGTATTCTTAAGGTAACTACAATACATCACTGTCAACACAGTCTTCTTTTTTATATTAACCAATGCCCACTCTTTCAAATACAATTTTTAGCATATTACCGAACTTTTTCTTGTGATTCGAATAGCTTCTAATTTTGTGGAACTCACACAGCATGTGTACCTTGAACTCTATGATGCTATCGGATCCTAATTTGTTAAGGACGTAGTTAACAAAATTTCCCAGCAACCAGTACACAGCGTTATTTTTTGCTTCTGGGAAATAGCGTGCTTCAGGCCTGTGTATCAATGACAGCGATATATACTCAGGGGATGTTCTTGTAATCAGAGCTATTTGCTCCCGGATCCACTTCCAACTATTCATGTGACCACTGCAAGTATATCGATGAATTACTGTGTCAACTAGATGACATTGTTGACATAAATTTGTTGCACAGAGTCCGATTGCGTGCAGTCTTTCATTGGTGCTAACTATGTTGTTAACTGTCTTGTACCATGACGTTTTTATATTAGACGTGAGCACATTAGAACTAATGTTTTTCCAAATCTCAGTCCACTCAATGTTTGGAAACTGTCGTTCTATTTTGTTTCTTCCTTCGCTTTTCCTTCGTTCCCGCATTATGGCTCTCGATGTTAAGTGTCGGGACTGCCTGAGTTCGACACTGACATAACTAAACTCAACATAGAAAATCCTCACGTGCTGTAAGCGACTGTTGATATTCTGCACGTCAATCGGGGGAAGCAGGCTTGGAGGTTTAATGATGTCGAAAAGTTGGCTGGTTATGCTTTCTCGCGAGTCTCTTATTAAATTAACTTGCCTTTTGATAAAAAGAGCAGAGGCTTTATCCGTTATATCAGTTAATCCTAGTCCACCATTTTTAGGATCTAAAGTGGCTACTTTAGCAGGTACTCTGAACACTTCACCTCTCCACAAAAATTTTGTGATTTTGGACATTATTCTCCTCGCTATCATTCTCGGTATTGGAAACAGCTGGGCAGTATAATAAGCCTTAGCAAGGATGCATGAGTTGATATACTGTGTTCTTTGAACTTGGTTCATATATCGAGTTAAATTCTCTACAATGGCTCCTTGCACTTTATCTGCTGCAACTTTCCAATTTAAAGCCGTCATTTTCATAGGGCATGCTGTCAGGGTGATCCCAAGTGTTTTATGTTGTCGGACTAAGTTTGCCCACTCGACGTTGATATTATCAAAACCTCTGAGATTTAACATCTTACTTTTTTTTCCGTTTGCATTGGCTCCAGATGCTCTACAGTACGAATCAATCACTGTTGCTAGCGTGGTTACCTCGTCATTATTCCTTATAATGACCCCTATATCGTCAGCATAGGCTCTTATAACTGTTTTGTTTCCTGATAATGTTAAGCCTTTTAATGTAGCATGGACATGTCGGAGGAAAGGTTCCAGCGAAATTGCGAAGAGCGACATGGACAGAGGACTTCCTTGAGGAACACCTCGTTGTATTTGCATCGGCCTGGATTGTTGACAATTCACCGCTATTTTAGCATTTATTCCAGTTGCTATGTTCTTAATCAACTGTATAACCCTATCGTTGAAACCTATTTTCTTCAATGTCTGTAGAAGATATTCATGGTTTACTACACCGAACGCCTTATAAAAATCTAAAAACAATAAAGCACACTTTATGTTTGTTACAGAAGTTATTGCAATGATATCCCTGAATTCCGCTAGATTTTGAAAAATGGTTCTGCCTTGCGCACAGTTCTGATGTTGACTAATAATTTTATCTGTAAGGCATGAAATTCTCTTGTTTATTATTCTAGCTATTAATTTATAATCAGAATTCAGCAGTGAAATTGGACGAAAATTGTTTAAATCTTTGTTTCCATTATTTTTTGGCACCAGAACAATTTTACTCTCCTTAAACTCAGCCGGAATCATTTTACCCTGAATAACCTCATTTACAATGTCCGTGATTTTCGCACCCACTATTGGCCAGTAACGGATGTAAAATTCTGCTGGCAGACCATCCGGTCCTGGGGATTTTTTTGGTGGCGAGGCGCACAGAGTCTCATACACGTCTTCTTCACTGACAACCTCGAGAAAATTTTCGTTGTCATCTTCTGTCAGCTGTGGGGCTAGGATGTCAAGGAATTCTTCCAAGGAAGCATCACTACTTTGATGTACAGAATATAGCTCGCAATAATAGCGATAAATCTCGTCCATGATATCCTGCTGGGTTCTGAGAATCGTGCCGTGTTTTGTTCGAATTTCTTCAATAAAAGTCCTTCTCCCGTTTTTCGTATGCTTCACTAAATGATATAGGGAAGTAGTTTCATCTGCTGACACCGAATTTGCCTTCGATTTTATTTTCAACCCTTCCATTTGACTTCTCTTGATATTAAGTAACTTGGCTTTGACTTTTTTGATGTCTGCTATCCGAAGTGAGGAACCTGCTGAGACTTGATCATATAGATCTCTCAAAACGGGATAGTAATACTCTATAGTGCATTTCATTTCCCTTGCGCTCTGGGCACTGTATTGAATAAGAACTTTCCTCAACTTTGACTTTGCCATTTTAACCCACCAGTCAATAGCAGTGGCATATCTACTACGGGCTCGCAGGCATATTGCCCATGTTTCTTTAATCAGATCTTCTAAATCATGATTAACTAACAAGGAAGTGTTCAAATTCCACTGATTCTTGAATCGGCGAACCGGCTGTCTTGTTTGATTTATGCAAGCTAAGACACTTGAATGGTCTGAAAAGTACGTAGGAATGGTTTCTACTTTTGTCACGGAAGTTACAAGATTTTTAGAAATATATAGTCTATCAATCCTGCTACGTGATGTTGCCGTGACATAAGTGAACTCAACAATGGAGGGGTATTTGATTTCCCATATATCCTTTAATTCTAAACCAGTAACTAATTGTTTTAGTTCACTTGAGAAATTAAAATTAGGTAACTGATCTTTTCGATTTAAAACACAATTAAAATCACCTCCAAGTAATAACTGTCTTGGTGATTTCCTTAACAAGTATATCAAGTCGTCTTTGAAGAAACGTGCCCTGTCAGCTCGATGAGAACTTCCTGAAGGGGCGTACAAGTTGATGATAGTCACATCATAGATATTTAGTCCTATTCCCCTTCCGGATTCCAGTCGTTCCACCTCGCTTGCTGTAATCCCTTCCCTTACCAAAATAGCTGTTCCAACACTTGTTTCGGGAGACACATTTATGTAACTGACAAAACCGGGAATTACCAAATCCGAAATTAGAACTTCTTGTAACAGGGCAATATCAGTCGCGGATTCGTACAAAAATTCCTTAAGGGCCGATAATTTCAAACCGGTCGTGATTTTATTTATGTTTATAGTGGTGACAGAATAAGATTGCGTCATTGTGCTGTCACTATGTAGTTGTTTTGTTGAACTAATTTAGTTTACTGTGGTTCAGGGTTCAGTGAAGCTGTAACAGTTTTCTCGGAAGGCTGAACATGGAATAACACTTCAATCAGTTTATTAGTTACTGTCCCGTTTTTTTTCTACTTCTGATGTTTTCTCTTGTACCGCAAGCAGACTGATTTCCTGGTAAACTTTCTGATTTTTCCTCCAGTGATTCGTGTACGACCGTTTCGGACTGAACATTCTTTGGGCTTGGGTCGCCCCTACTGGATTTTCCCTTCCCTTGGTTACGAGCTACATTCTCATTTGGTTACGTCGGTATTTTACTCCGCGGCTTATCTGGAGCAGCAGCAGACGCTTTAGCAATTTCGGTTGCCGGCGCCTGCCCTGAGGTGTTGACCGTGATTTCAGTTTGGCCACCACTTCCTCGTTCTTTATTAATTTCACTCACTTTCTGATCGAGGGAAAGAAATGGAGACTGCAGTTTTGCATCCTCTCCCTGAATTTGTTTATTAACAGATAGATTCTGATCTTTGCAATCGGCTACTGCATCTGTTGTTTCTTGCAAATTAATGCTGCTTACACCCCTTTCATTTTCTGGTACCGTATGTGTATTATCTTTCTGTTCATTAGTTTCCATTCGCATTTTGCCTTCAGGTTCCTCTGCCTTCTCATCGCACTGTTTTTGCTTGCGAAGTGAGGGAGTGGGACAAGACAGCTCGTCCTCTGAACAACTATCAGTTATCTCCAGAGGTCGTTTTTTCGGTTGCATTTCAGTTTCACGAGTAGTGGCAACGGGGTTTCCTTTTGTTGTTAACGGGGGAAATTGACTGTTATCGTGAAGGGAGACATCAGCTTGTCCCGCTGCGTTAACATCCTCAACCAGTTGTTCCGGGCTATTCTTTGGGAACAGATCATTTAAGGTAAGCTTCTGACGCTGTATCAAATTACTTTTAAGCACAACAGTTCGCCGCGGACATTCCTGTCTGAAGTGGCCGGTTTCGTTACATATATGACATGTAGCTTCCTGACCTGTATAAACAATTTGTGCCTTATACCCACAAACAGTTATGTGAGACGGAATATTCGTCTTAACGTCCATCTCTACACAGCGGACCCCGTTAAAACACTGCAGTTTAAAGCGAGGCGACCATCTTTCATTTGCAATTGATTTAACGTCTCCGTAGTTTAAAAGAGCTTCCTTAATCTTATCATTTTCAATTTCAATGGGGAGATTTAAGACACGAACGGTTTTGTAATGAATGTCCGCTCTATAGATGGAAACCTTACTTTTATAACCATTTCTATGCACAAAATCTACTTCATAGCCCCACTTTCGTAACACTTTATCAACAGTCGAAGCACTGATTAACTTGACAAAAACACAGTATTTTTCCTGATCCAGTTGCCAGGTATGAACGGTTTCAGAATTTAGACCAATTACCTGTGTAATCCAGTCATCTATTTCCAGGGATGTCGGCTGAACGGGACGGGATTCTTTGTCAAAAGCAAATACCAGAGTATTCTTCCTGAGGTTTGTAGCCATGGTTAATCCAGCGAAGCAATTTCGGTTAAACAACCGAAATTCCAAGTAGCAGCAGCAAGACCAGAAAGAGCGATCAGATCACAAGGAACAGGAACGAACACGGAGATTAACGGACGGACGGCACTCGGCGAAGCACAAGTACAGCGATGTAAACACTGAAGTGCAGCGCAACAGTTAACAGCGGCCACTCGCGAGCGCGGCTGAAACGGAACTCGCCACTCGGCCGGCTCACTCTCCATACAGTGACGTCGTCAACGTTACCTTGTACAGCAGCAACTTCTCTGACGCTGACAGTAGGGTTATCGTCAACTGCACGAAGAATTGCCTCGTCCATTGCAGGTGTCCCCGTCGATCTAGGTCTTCCCCAGTCGTGAGTCATAGGCTGGAATGTTCCGTGCTCCCTAAGACGCCGATCAATTGCCTCGAACGTCTTCCTGTCGGGACACCTTCGTTCTGGAAATCTGTCTCGATACAAACGTACCTCGCCACGGCTATTGCCCCGTGCTAATCCATACGTCAAATAGGCATCTGCCAACTCCGAATTTGTAAACATTGCACTGACTGCAAAACCACGTTCGTGATGAACACTAACCTGTTGATGCTACGTAAAGATGTGCTTGATGCTAGTACTGTAGAGCAATGAGTCGCATGTCAACACAAGCACCGAAGTCAACATTACCTTCCTTCAATTGGGCCAACTGGCGGTGAATCGAGGAAGTACAGAACATACTGACGAAACTAAAATGAGCTCTAACATGGAAATTAAGCGTTTCCGGACACATGTCCACATAACATCTTTTCTTTGTTTGTGTGTGAGGAATGTTTCCTGAAAGTTTGGCTGTACCTTTTTGTAACACCCTGTATGTCAGGTTCATTACGAGGTGCCCATAATTTCGTTAATGATCATAGTTATTGTGATATTTACGTGGAAGTAAGACACTGCGTGAAATGGTTCAAATGGCTCTGAGCACTATGGGACTTAACACATGAGGTCATCAGTCCCCTAGACTTAGAACTACGTAAACCTAACTAACCTTAGGACATCACACACATCCATGCCGGAGGCAGGATTTGAACCTGCGACCGTAGCGGTCGCGCGGTTCCAGACTGTAGCGCCTAGAACCGCTCGGCCACTTCGTCCAGCCCACCAAGAGAATACTGGTGGGTTTTTGTAGTGTTCTTTCACTTATCACTTTCGGAGAAAAGCAGCCAACGGTGGACGGACTAAGTTATCTTTTTAATTCGCTGTTTAATTTACTATTTTGATGTTATGAATACTAAAACTGAAGGAGTCGATTTCTATGTTTCCCACAGAAAAAAACAGGAATAAAAAACCGAAAACTGTTTTTTCTGAAACTCGTTATTTCAAGTGGTTTCAACATTTAGGCTAAAATGGGGTTTAAAAAACGTGTGTAACCAAAAACAGGTTGTTTCAGCAATAATCACCATCCCTGACGAGGGCCCAGGAAGTCATTTTTCGAACGGTATTGTCTTCAGCCACAAAGAGTGCCAGTGTCAGCCAATTAGTAGCCCCACACTTCCTTCCACACTACTCTAGATTTCAATGTTATTTTTGTAGTAACTGCAGCTTTGAAAAAGTAACAACTCTTCCCAAATGATCTGGTGGGAGACTGGTCACCTTCGCCTGTATGTTTCCAATATTTTATTTATTATTTACAGTAAAAAGAACAAACACAATTCAAATGCAGGGCTCTGATTCGTTGATTTTGTTTCCAGGTGGGTACCACCGTTTTAGGTGAACAAGGCAGCGCGGGCCATTGCACCACGGGAAGCCGCCGGCTTTTACTGGAGCCACGCTGCCAGTGGAATTTCGCCGCGTCCTCTTCTTTCCGCCCTTTTAGAGAAGGCTGTCGAGCCCGTCCACCCACGCCAAGCCTCACCGGCCGCTTTCTATCGGTCTCCGTGTGCAAACTGATTTTCTTGTTAGCTCCTCGCACTAAACTAGCTGTTTCCTTTTTTTGCTTGATCCGTTTCATACAAGGCTCATAAACTGACGTACTTAGGGACCCCGTGAGATTAACATAAGTCACAGACACTAATGAACACGTCAGAGGATGACAATGAGCCGAGTGCAGGTGTAACACCAGCTTTGGCTGGGGAACCTGTGGTGTTGTTCAACCTCCAGCACAATAAGCCCTTTATACATAGTGTATGTCAGTCGTGTGTTACGTGTATCTGTTGAACTTAGATCTCTGCAGTGGGTGTGTGTACCGTGTGGTGTGATGTTTGTGTCATATCACGACGAAAGAAGGGGAGGATGACACGTAGCGCCGTCATGTGGTCTGCTACTTTCGAGTAGTACCAAGCAGCAGCCGGGCTTAACGTTCCCATCAACAGTGCCACTACATGAGACACTATGGAGAGATCTTCAACTTTTATCCAGATCATTGTTGTGTAGTGGTGAAGACAAGATGAAAGCAACGGTGTTCGCGGATGGCTTGATGATCTGGGGAACCAGGGAGGAAGACATTCAGGAACAGCTAGATGCTTGGGAAGGAGCTACGAGGGGCGTTTGAAAAGTCCGTGCAAAAATAAAAACTACTTACGTGTTTGGGGTAAACCTTTTTTATTTTTCGCCATAGTCTCCTTTTAGACTTATACACTTCGTCGAACGTTGTTCTAATTTGTTGATCCCTTCCGAGCCTGCATCTCGTGGCCGCGCGGTAGCGTTCTCGCTTCCCACGCCCGGGTTCCCCGATTCGATTCCCGGCGGGGTCAGGGATTTTTCTCTGCCTCGTCATGGCTGGGTGTTGTGTGCTGTCCTTAGGTTTAAGTAGTTCTAAGTTCTAGGTGACTGATGACCATAGATGTTAAGTCCAATAGTGCTCAGAGCCATTTGATCCCTTCCGAATAATAGGAATTGTCCAAGTCTGCAAATAGTTGCTCCAATCACCTCCTCGTCTGAATAAAATCTTTGTCCCGCCAGACATTTCTTCAAATTGGGGAACAAATAGTAGTCCGAGGGAGTCAAGTCTGGAATATAGGGGGAATGTGAAACGAGTTGGAATCCTATTTCCATTGATTTTGCGACCACAACTGCTGAGGTGTGTGCTGGTGCATTGTCGTGATTGGAAAAAGGACCTTTTTGCGTTCCAATCGCCGGCGTTTTTCTTGCAGCTCGTTTTCAAAACCGTCCAATAACGATGAATAATATTCACCTGTAACAGTTTTACTCTTTTCCAGATAGTCGATGAGGATTATCCCTTGCGAATCGCCATAACCTTTCTGGTCGAAGGAATCGTCTTCGCCTTTTTTGCTGCCGATTCTCCCTTGGTAAACCATTGTTTAGATTGTTGTTTGGTCTCAGGAGTATAGTAATGTATCCATGTTTCATCCACAGTGATGAAACGACGCTTAAAGTCCTGCGGATTCTTCCTGAACAGCTGCAAACCATCCTTGTAACACTTTACACGATTCCGTTTTTGGTCAAGCGTGAGCAATCGCGGGACCCATCTTGCGGATAGCTTTCTCATGTCCAAATATTTATGCAAAACCTTATGTACCCGTTCATTCGAGATGCCCACAGCACTAGCAATCTCACGCACATTAACTCTTCTGTCATCCATCACATATCATTGATTTTATGAATGATTTCTGGAGTCGAAACCTTCACAGGGCGTCCAGAACGTTCAGCATCACTTGTGCCCATATGGCCACTCCGAAAATTTGAAAACCACTTATAAACTGTTCTAATCGAAGGTGCAGAGCCACCGTAATGTTTATCAAGCTTCTCTTTAGTCTCCTGAGGCGTTTTGCCTTTCATTAATTAATGTTTAATCACCACACGAAATTCTTTTTCGTCCATTTTTTGACAATCACTCGACTTCCTTGATTCACACGAATGCCAAAACAAAGAAATAGGCCAATATGGCTGAAACTTGGCGTGCGTTCTTTCCAAAGATGCTACTAACGAAACATGACCTCGATACGAGCCGGTGGTGTCATCTCTCGGACTTTGCACGTACTTTTCAAACGCTCCTCGTATGACACAATGTGGAATGAAATCTGACGTGAACAAATGTGAGATTCTCGTTACAACTAGAAAGAAAGATAGAACAACAAGCGGAACAACGACTGGAGGTGAGCAACCGAAGAAGGTGGAAAGTGTCAAGTACTGCGAAAGTGTGACAGAGGAAAATGGAAGAAATGAGAAAGAGATCAGTGAGCGTGCTAAATGTTGGGAACCTGGAACGGAACAAAGACGTCGCTCAGAAAAGCAAAGAAGTTGCTTCATCTCAGCAGTGACCTATTCACCTGAAATATGGGTAAGGAAGAACAGAGATGTAAGCAGATTACCGGCATATGAAATGAAGTTGCTCAGAAGCAGGACGGGGGCAACAAGGAGAGACAGGAAAGGGTAAATGAAATAGTGAAAGAGGATCCCTTGCAGAGCAGGATAGAAACATCAAGGCTAAGATGGTATGGGTACTTAAAGAGAATGGAAAACAGGAGGATTCCCAAGAAGGTACACGAAATGAGGATGCAAGGGAAACGACCTAGAGGAAGACCAAGGGACAGATGGCTGAAAACTGTGGAGGAGTGAGTTGGGAAAAGAGAAGAGGACTGGGCCAAAGTGAACACAAAGTGAAACAGGACTAGATGGCGAGGCATGTGTTCAGAACAGATCCAACCTGGTGCTGGAAACTGTTCAAGATCATGATGATGATGACATTGGGGTGAAGTCTGCTGATCCACCTCTTCTCCCGTTGCTGTTCAAATACCAGCCACTCGTGCTGGCGAAACGTCAGTAAAATCATTCGATGAACGTCGGCCGAAGAACCCGAGACAGGAGCCAATAGGCAGTTTGTCATCATATAAAATTGCCAAACTTGGAGGATAGTTTCAGGGAGCACAGGGACATTCCCTGGCGCTATAGGATGAAAACCCAACGAAAATTCTCAAGGACACCCAGCATATGGGTGTTCGAACGCAAAAGTTCATGGTAACGGTAGAGAATTATCTAGTGAGACTACGTAGATTGGGATGTCGCGAGACAAATGGAAAGAGTTACGTGGGCATTTTGAAGACATAAATTATAGGGTCAATGTGAGAAAATACTACAACAGAAAAGAAGGGTGTGCGAAGCTAATTAACAAGAGTCTATTCATAAAGAATTTTGCAATAATATCTGAAAGCGTTGGATGCAGTGCCGCACCAAATAAGAAATATTGAAATAAAAAGAAAACTTCGCCTAAAATGGAAAGCTTAAAGCAATGATTTCGCAACGAAATTTAGAACGCTTAAAGAAGCACAAACGAGATATCGCTGCGTCTTTAAACAGTGAAACCGTAGATAACTACTCAAGCATAAGGCAAGTACAACTACAATGGTATCCATAAATCAAGTAATAAAAAACGGTATCTCAAAAAGCTTTATCTAGAATGTAAATAAACATAGATAAAGTGAGGAACGCATGATACGACATGAATAAAATAAGTAAACATGACTCTAGGTCAGGGTTTCCAAAGCTGTGTTCTTCGGGACACTGGTGTTCCGCAGCATGTGAATAAGTGCTCCGCGAAAAACTATTAATAACATGGCGTTGTTTTTTTCAGTATTTTGGAACATACTAATATATTTTAAATTTTGTTGTGATTACTTTGATATTAGTTACGATTTCAAATTGAAGTAATCAATGAACAAAACAAGTTTACATCATTCTTAAAAATTTTATTAACCTTCAAAATAAAGAAGGTGTTATCAAAGTTCTAAGATTCTCAAAGTTTTCAGAGGAAAAGTTTGAGAACGTCTGCACTAGATAATAATTTGTGTTCAATCCGTGGTCTCGTTTGAAACGCAAGAAACGGTATATCAATGTGACTTAACCCAAGTGTCTACGATGCGCAAAATTCGCTGAAACTACAAAAATCGCTGGGTCACAGTGGAACAAAAATACGTGTGGGAAAATTTGCAGGTAGCGCTGCGACATTTGTGGGCGAAAATTCACAAGGAGACAGCGCAGCAGCACAACACCTTCAATGATGTGTCTTGATATTATTTGTGGTGTACGTGATCTGCATGTGACATGACGCCCACTAAGATTCCAGCGCTGCTCTCAACGCCTGTAGGGAAGTCTCAACCTTACGGCATAAGGTTTACATAGAGTGGTCGATTGCGTCCGCCATCCACAACCAGCATTAACTGTCCTGTATTGACCAACCATTTGCAAGAACTACGGAATTCCATTCCAAAAAGTGAGATCCGGCACCCATACAACGCAACCTGTTTGCACGCTTACGTTCAACATTCTTGTGGTTACACCGGTTATTAATGTACCAGCATTTCACACTTGCAATGGCTTATCTCACGCTTACATTAACATGTGATCTTGCGGAGTTAAACACTTAAATATGTATTCCCGAAGTTTCATTATTCTACATTAATTACTTTTTGGTGATCCCATGTTTTTCTGTCGGTGTAAAAATCCTGTTGATATACAGGTAATTTTACTTTTGTCGAGAACAGTCACCGTTCAGTTGTGTTGGCTACTTTCTTGTTGGTCTTAACTGCTCATTTACTGTTGGTTGAATGGTTCAAATGGCTCTGAGCACTTTGGGACTTAACATCTTAGGTCATCAGTCCCCTAGAACTTAGAACTACTTAAACCTAACTAACCTAAGGACATCACACACATCCATGCCCGAGGCAGGATTCGAACCTGCGACCATAGCAGTCCCGCGGTTCCGGACAGAAGCGCCTAGAACGGCACGGCCACCGCGGCCGGCTACTGTTGGTTGAGTTCGTCGTGTTAGTTGGTCGCTGACTGTGATAATGATGACACAAAAGTTGTCTGCTACATAAGTGTTGTGGGTTGGCAGGAGAACCAGCACCGGGTACTAGAGGAAGCCTATGTGAAACGTATATAAAATAAATGATTTTTTATTATAGCTATTATTATATTCTTTTATTATATTATATTATTATTAGGTAAAAGGGATAGTAGATTGTTTTTGTATATTCTGGAACATTAGATCAATCTTATGGAAAATAAAAAATTGTGGGTGTTAGCTAGTAATTTTTTATTTTTTATAAGATTGGTCTAGTGGTCCATAACATACAATAACAATCTACTCGGGTAGGTTAGAAAATTTAAAAAGGGAAATGGATAGGTTAAAGTTAGATATAGTGAGAATTAGTGAACATCGGTGGCAGGAGGAACAAGACTTCTTGTCAGGTGAATACAGGGTTATAAATAAAAATTCAAATAGAGGTAATGCAGGAGTAGGTTTAATAATGAATAGGAAAATAGGAATGCGGGTAAGCTACTACAAACAGCATAGTGACCACATTATTGTGGCCAAGATAGATACGAAGTCCACACCTGCCACATTACTACAAGTTTATATGCCAATTAGCTCCGCAGATGACGAAGAAATCGAGGAAATGTATGATGAGATAGAAGAAATTATTCAGATAGCGGAGACGAAAATTTAAGTAATGAGTGACTGGAATTCGATACTAGGAAAAGGAAGAGAAGGAAACGTAGTAGGTGAATTGTTGTGGATTGGCAGGAGAGCCAACCCAGGAATCTAGAGGAAGCCGAAAGGCACGCGTTTTAGCTCACGCAGGCTGGCGTGAGGTCTGGAACAGGACAAGGAAATTAGACTTTAGAAAAACGGACGTAGCTGGTGGAATACTTAACTTTAATCCATAACCGGTGAACGTCGCTCTTGACGGTACGTTATTCATAATAACAATAGTAACTGGTAATGACGCCTTGCTAGGTCGTAGCAAATGACGTAGCTGAAGGCTATGCTAACTATCGTCTCGGCAAATGAGAGCGTATTTTGTCAGTGAACCATCGCTAGCAAAGTCGGTTGTACAACTGGGGCGAGTGCTAGGAAGTCTCTCTAGACCTGCTGTGTGGCGGCGCTCGGTCTGCAATCACTGATAGTGGCGACACGCGGGTCCGACGTATACTAACGGACCGCGGCCGATTTAAAGGCTACCACCTATCAAGTGTGGTGTCTGGCGGTGACACCACATTCCTCCCCCGCAAATCGGCGTACGGTTGTGGCATAAGGCTTCGGCCCGCTGTGGGGAGGACCCCATGTTGACGTATGCGACGAGGTGGGGAGCCTAACAACAGGCGAGGCTGTGCCACCCGCACCCTGCCATTCGGACCGCGGGGAGCTAGGAAACGCCTGAAAACCTGCTCCAGGGTGCACGCCAACATGCGGTTTATGCGCCCGTAGAGAGACAGGAGGGGCCGAAGGGTCGACCTCCATCAGGCCGGGGCACCCGACGGGCGAAGACGACATATGGTCCGGAGCGGGCAAGAGTTCTATGTCGGAGGACAACTGGTCACGGGAAGCGATCGGCGGCGCGTGACCCAGGGAGGCGCCCGGCAGTTGTAGCGACGCGTCCACTGCGGGCGTCGCCGGCGGGAGAACAGGCGGCGGCGGCGGCGCGTCGCCATGGGGCAAAATCGAAGGCAGCGTCGGTAACACCTGGGGCTGAGGCGAGCCAGTAGATGGGTCCCCAGGGCGCTGGCCGGACGGCACCGTCGCTGAAAGCAGACGGCGAGCTGCAGATCCCGTGCGACGACAGAGGCGCAGCAGATTGAGATGCCGACGCACCTCACCAGAGGCCCCCAAAACCAGATACATAGCGCGGCCGAGGCAGCGAAGAATGCGCCCTTCGAGCCAACGCCGTGAACCTCGATAGTGGCGGTAGTAGACAACGTCGCCTGGGGCAAAAGCACAAGAACCTGATGCGGCGGATGTAGCAAAGACATCAAGGTTCGATGAGGGTGACCGTGGAGCAACTCAGCCGTCGGGCGACCATCTCAGGGCTGCGAGCGGTACGAGGACAAAAAGAGCAATAACGCGTCCTCCCGAGAATGCGACTCTTTCAACTTCAACATCTGTGACTTGAAAGTCCTGACCAATCGTTCAGTGGCACCGTTTGACTGTGGCGAAAACGGCGCGGACGTCAGATGTTGAATACCATTGGCCTTGCAGAATGACTGAAATTCTGCGGACACGAATGGTGGGCTATTGTCAGAAACAATAGTCTGTGGAAGACCTTCAATGCAAAAGACAGCGGATAACGCTTGGATGGTGGCACAGGACGTCGTGGAAGACATCCGGACACAAAAAGGAAAATTACTGAATGAATCCACCACAACCAACCATCGAGCATTCCAGAATGGACCAGCAAAATCTATGTGTAAGCGTTGCCAAGGGGAACTGGCTTTTGGCCATGCAAAGATTTTCCGCGGTGGTGGTGATTGTTGTTCGGCACACACCATGCAAGAAGAGCACATATTCGTAATCACGGCATCGATTCCGAACCAAGTGCAGTGCTGACGAGCAAGTTGTTTCGTTCGCACTATACCCCAATGTCCTTGGTAGAGAAGCTGTAAGACAGAGGACTGTAACGAACGTGGGACCACGACCCTGGACTGATCATTATCAGAACGCAACAGCAAAACACCACGTCGAACAAAAAGTCTCTCCTTGTGAGCAAAAAATCGGCGAACCAACGGTTCCCCGATCCGTGACATCGACAAGGGCCATTGCGTAGGAACAAAACGCAGAACGGTAGCAAGGACAGGGTCGGCAGCTGTGGCTGTAGCTACACGACGAAAATCAATCGGAAACGATTCGACCACGTCATCGGTTTCCGAATCAATGAACATGCAAGCAAGTTCGGAGGAATCGAATTCTCTATCCTCAGCAACACGCAAACGGGACAACGCATCGGCGTTCCCGTGCTTAGCAGTGGACCGGTACAAGATATCGTAGCGGTAGTGCGAGAGGAAAATAGACCAGTGAATGAATTTCTGCGCTGTACGTGGAGGTACAGGATTTTTCGGATGAAAAAGCGATGTCAAAGGTTTTTGGTCTGCGATGACGGTAAAGTGACGACCATACAAGAAATAATGAAACTTTAGAACACCAAATACGAGAGCCAATGCTTCTTTCTCGATCTGTGAATAATTTCTTTGCGCAGACGAGAGTAATTTGGACGCAAAGGCAATAGGGCGATGGTGCGATCCATCTTTGTGCGCAAGCACAGTACCGATCCCGAAATCCGATGCATCCACCATCAACCAAAGGGGCTTCTGGGGATCGAATGGCGTAAGTCAGGTATTGGAAAGCAACGCCGATTTCAAATGGCGAAAGGCGCGTTCGCATTCCGTCGTCCAGACGAACGGAACACCTTTACGGCGTAAGCGATGAAGCGGAGCTGAAAGGGAAGAGGTGTGTGGGATACATATATGATAATAGTTGATTTTTCCCAGCACACTCTGTAGCTGCTTCAAATTCTGTGGCGAAGGCAAGTCTTATATGGCACGGAGGTGCTCGGGACTGGGATGTATGCCTTGGGCATTGAGTACATGTCCCAGGTAGGGCAAGTCCCGAGCAAAAAACACACATTTGTCCTTCCGCAAGCGAAGACCATTTTGTCGCAAGACCTGAAATAATGTTCTGAGATTGGCTAAATGTTCTTCTTCCATCTTTCCGGAGATCACAATATCGTCCAGATAGTTTGCTGCAGTAGGGACCGACGCACAAACAGTTTGTAGATATTGCTGAAACAAGGCAGGGGCAGATGCACACCCGAATGGCAGTCGTTTGAATCGATACAAACCAAGATGCGTGTTAACCACCAGAACGCGCTGGGATTCTTCGTCCACCGGTATTTGCAAGTACACATCTGCGAGGTCCAAATTCAAAAAATATTTTCCCGGGCACAGTTTGTCAAAAAGATCTTCCGGGCGGGTTAAAGGAAAAGTTGCAATCACTAGTTGTGGATTCACTGTTGCCTTGAAGTCCACACAAAGTCTCAATTATCCGGAAGGTTTTGGCAAAATTACTAAAGGTGATGCCCAGAGCGAAGCCTGCACACATTCAATTATACCTTGTGATTCCAAATCGTGTAATGTTTTTGCGACCTCATCACGCAATGCGTGGGGAACATTGCGCGCTCTGAAAAATTTCGGTTGCGCGTTTACTTTCAGTTCCAAATGTGCTTTATAGTTCTTAGCGCAACCAAGGCCTGGTGCAAAAATGTCTGCAAATTCTTCACATAGACGAGAAACACAGTCTGAAGCACAGTCTGGTTCACTGATAGGACCTGATTTACTATAGACAAGTTAAACAACTGAAATAAATCTAAACCAAACCAGTTCACTGCAGAAGAAGAACGAAGGACGTAAAATGACACAAGTTTTGTTTGTCCTTTGTATGTTGCAAGAAGGCCGCACTGCCCTAATAGAGGGATATCTTGACCTGAATAACTACTTAACTTAACATTTGCAGCACGCAACGGAGGTTTGCCCAGCTGTTTGTAAGTGTCTTCATTGATCAGTAAAACTGCAGCTCCAGTATCGAGCTGGAATGGTAGCACTTTGCCGTTGATGTCCAAGTCTACAAAAAGTTTATTGTCCTGCTGACGACAAGAGCGACTGTCTCGTGCAATGAGAACTGACACTGGTACAAAATCACTTGCGACTTGATGGGATTTCTGGCGATGTCGACGCACACTTTTTGTGAGACGAAGAGAGGGTGTCACTGGGCGGAGTGGAATGAACTACATGAATTTCCATGGGCGAAGTTTTATGAGCCTGATTATCCTTGGTTCGAATTCAGCGCAAAGCAAAGGGCCTGGATTGGTAGTGAGTGTCCGATCTGAGCTTTTTCTGGCAAACACTCTGAACATGTCCTTTTTTACTACAGAAAAAGCAAATAGCCTGGCATGACGGGCAGTTCTCACGCGAATGTCTAGTAGCACACCGCGGGCATGATTTTAGCACTACATTTGCTTGCCTGCACGGCACACGTGGCTGAGAGCCTGGCGGCAGTGGCGCGGCCGGGCACGAGGGCTGTTTACTGCTCCGTGCACCTCGCCCGGCGGGCCGGTTGACCTGAGACATGGCTGGTGAAGTTTCAAATGATTTCTGAGTAAAGTCAAGGTGTCCTGCTGATCCAATATGTCCATCACTTGTTGAAGGGAGGGATTGACTAGTTTCAAAATCTGTTCCCTTATACGAACATCAGAAACGTTCTGTGCAATTGCATCACGTACCATAGTATCTGAATAACAGAGTCCACATTGACACTCAAAAGCGCAATCCCTAGTAAGGCCTTGCAAGGTTGAAACCCACTCCCGATTAGTCTGACCTGCCATACGTTTTGTACGAAAGAAGGTATACCTTTTCGCAACTACATTGACTGATTCTTTGAAATATGCATCTAATGCAGACAAAATTTCGTCGAAGGACAGAGTTGCTACGTCACGTCAGGGAAATAATTTGACTATTACATGGTACGTTTGGACGCCGACCGAAGACAACAAAGACGGCTGCCGCTCGTTACCTTGAATTCTGTAGGCGGCGAGATGGAATCCAAATTGGCGTGACCACTCTGTCTATCTTTCCAGTGCAGCATCAAAAGGACGAAAAGTTGGTGCAATTGCGTGTTGTGGCTGCGTTAGCGGTGGAGCGGTGGCTGCCGCGTCGTTTTGCATTGCACGTTGACCCTGGATGAGCTGTCCAAGGGCATCCAGTAAGGCCTGCATCTCCTGATTCTGTAAGCGATAAAATTCGGACAGTACATCTGGAGATGGTGGCGAAGCCATTACACAAGTAAATCAGGGCAGTATAGTGAAGAACGCGGTATTGCCTCATCCCCAAATGTTGTGTTTGGCAGGAGAGCCAACACCGTTTTACTAGAGGAAGCCGAAAGGCACGCATTTTAGCGCATGCAGGCTGGCGTGAGGTCTGGAACAGGACAAGGAAATTAGACTTTAGAATAAAACGGACGTGGTTGGTGGAATACTTAACTTTAATCCATAAATGGTGAACGTCGGTCTTGACTGTACATTATTGCAGTATTAATAGTAACTGGTACTGGCGCCTTGCTAGGTCGTAGCAAATGACGTAGCTGAAGGCTATGCAAACTATCGTCTCGGCAAATGAGAGCGTATTTTTTCAGTGAACCATCGCTAACAAAGTCGGCTGTACAACTGGGGCGAGTGCTAGGAAGTCTCTCTAGACCTGCCGTGTGGCGGCGCTCGGTCTGCAATCACTGATAGTGGTGAGACGCGGGTCCGACGTATACTAACGGACTGCGGCCGATTTAAAGGCTACCACCTAGCAAGTGTGGTGTCTTGCGTTGACACCACAGAAATTCCATTAACAATTTATTTAGTTTGATACAACAGCCATTTATTTATTTATTTTCGAAAATCACAAATAATATCAGGTGATACCACTGGACAATCAACAGACAAACCATGTACATAGTAGCTGAGCACACATGGAAATTATATGTACACGAACAGCTATCAAACCTTGCCTTCGTTTTGCTAGCCATTGCATCCGTCTTAATTCTATAATACCGGTCAAAGGGGGCGTGATTCGGAAATTTGCTAAATTTTTCGATAGCAGAGGCTGACCACACATTTACCACCTAGCATTTTCCGTATTCCCCCAGAAACACTTAGTTGTTAAGGTCTAGAAGGTGCTACGCTCACATATTTTCTATCTATCACAGTGCCGACCGCCCCGATAGCTGAGTGGGCAGTTCGGCGCTAGCGACCGTGCGAAGCGGAGGTCCGATACTTCCACCTGTGCGGCGTGTGCGAGTATTTGTTTACTTGTGGACTTAGTCTGCGCGCGGGCTAGTAACAACGATCATGGCGAACAAGTACGGGAAAACTACATTACGATTCAATTTCTGCAAAGACTACGAACGACCATAGGCTTTAGCAGTGGAACGATTCATTCGAGAGGAAGTCAAGATACCGCCAAACGATATTGTCGGATTTCACCTGCCCATCATTAGTCCCACGGTGTATGTTAAGATGGTAAATGACGCGGCGTGTGAGAGAATTCTACAGGCGACAAAAGCAGGTCTCCGATTTTGCCATAGTGACAGGAATGTCGGCTCGGTAACTGTAGAAAATGCTGGTCTGGGTGTACGGACAATACGTGTTTTTTTAGCTGCCATTTGAGCTCCCGGCTGAAGAAGTTATCGAGGCTTTTAAGCCATACGGCACGGTACATGGTCACACGGTAGAACGCTGGACACAATTCGCCATGTACCCCGTTCTTAACGGAGTGCGACAGATCACTATTGATCTTTAGAAACATGTACCGTCCTATCTGACAATTGGTGGTTGTCGGGCGGTGGTGATTTACGATGGTCAACCACGTACATGTTCTGGCTGTGGCCAGGAGGGACACCTCAGGTCGAACTGTATGCAACGGCGGATTACGCAACTGCCTTCAGATGTGCGGGAGCCGTCGCCGGCGATGACAGTACTACCGATCACCTATGCCAAAGCCGTCACTGCGTCCGCTGATGACCAAAAGGACACAGTCCCGGTGAGGGGTCAAGATGTCACTGGTGGTGGTTAGTGTTTAACGTCCCGTCGACAACGAGGTCATTAGAGACGGAGCGCAAGCTCGGGTTAGGGAAGGATTGGGAAGGAAATCGGCCGTGCCCTTTCAAAGGAACCATCCCGGCATTTGGCTGAAACGATTTAGGGAAATCACGGAAAATCTAAATCAGGATGACCGGAGACGGGATTGAACCGTCGTCCTCCCGAATGCGAGTCCAGTGTGCTAACCACTGCGCCACCTCGCTCGGTCAAGATGGCACTCTCCGAAACCTTGACGCAGACGTCGGGATGACAGAGGATGCTGCTCCATCGAGCATACAATCTATGGCGACAACATCAGATGAGACCGAACTCCCACCAATCACACCGACAGTACACGAAGCAGTCCCAGCCACTACGGATGCTGTTCCGTCTGGAACGCACTCTGAGACGACAACATCAGTTTCGACCGAACTCCCGCCAAGTACAACGATGGGACTCGAAACACTTCCAGTTCCTACGGATGCTTTTCTGTCGGGCAGCCCTGATTCACTACAATCTGAGGACACGGAAGGAAGATCACGCAAACAACGTTCCCCGAAAAGGAGGAAAAGGCGAAGTCGCACGACATCTCCTCGGGATGATTCCCCCTGCCCCGACGATGATGTATATGTGGACCAAGACGACACAACAGCCTCTGCGAAACAGGGTGAGGCAATGGGAACTGTTCGACCAGACCCACAGCGGTCTGTCACATTGACGGTACGGGGACGTGGTGATGCTGAAGAGGAATCACAGCCAGTTGGCTCTCCAGACGCAGATGCTGTGGCTATGGACACGAATATATCACTGCCTGCAAAGATGTGGTATGACGATATTGAGGAGGCGCCGGACGTCATACAGAGGCAGCCGGCACTCACGAAGACGGCCTAATAATTACTGAAGGTGAAGGGAGAGGGGTGAGAGAACGTCTTCTAACTCAGCCCCCAGCGCCGATGCAGGGAGATGTTGTTGCGCCTCGACAGAGTGGGATTCAACGCCATGCGAACCGTATTGCGACATTAAATATAAATCACTTGCGTTCACCGGCCAAAATACGCCTACTGAAGGAAACGATTTGGGCATCTGATGTGGATATTGCTTTGCTGCAGGAAGTCCACATAGCTGCACTCCCATACATCGCAGGCTACCAATCCTATTCGTCACATGGAGATCACAATGGGAGTGGGGTGGCAATTTACGTGCGAGATGGCTTCCCAGTGGAAAACGTGTGTTATCTTCCGTCGGCCAGGGTAATGGCTTTCACGACGTTTGGGACGCGCATCATCAATCTATATGCACCGCCGGGAAATAATCGGCGGCGGGAAAGGGCGCGATTTTATGCAGAAGACATTGCACCACTATTCCATGGACGTTATGAATGTGTAATAATTGGTGGAGATTTCAACTGTGTTCTCAGCCAGAAAGACCAATGGTCGCTAGCAAACATCAGCCAGAAGTTGCAAATCGTTGTCAACGACCTTGTACTTAGTGATACGTGGGAATTACGACATGGAGATGCAGCGGGATACCCCTATGTGACAAGTCACTCGGCGAGCAGATTAGATCGCATTTATATCTCACGGGCTCATGCAAATGATGTCCAGGACGCGGAACGCTGGCCATTGGCATTTTCCGATCACAGCGCTTACATCTGTACGGTGCTTCTTCCCCGTAGAGAGGTGTGGAACAGTAAGGCCCCGTGGAAACTAAACATTCAACATCTATATGATCCTGAATGCCGTCAACGGATCCTTGAGACATGGACGATGTGCGAGCAAAGGGTTGGAAGGTATACGACGATGCTTGATTGGTAGCTGACTTGTGCTAAACCGGCGCTTCGCCGTACGTTCATCTCATGTAGCAGGGAGATGGCAGAATGGCGCCGCCGTACGACCGACTTTTATTTTGCAGCACTGCGCGACCTGGATGATGGTCCACCGGGACAGGACATCTGGATCGAACGCAAAAGGATAAAAGCTAAACTAGTGACTTTAGCTCGGAAACATCTTCAGGGAACTATGGTGCGCGCCAGATGTCACGATACGAAAAGGCACGAGATTTCTTCCATGCACCACGTCGTGAATGAACGAAAGCACCGACGACGCGTTTTGGTACGGGAATTAATTACCCGCGAAGACCGGAGAGTGACGCGTCAAGCGGACATTCTCTCTGCATTCGTCGACCATTACCAACACATCTATCGGGAAGAAGCAGTTCCTGTCGATGACCTCGACCGTATAGCCTCGCACGTCTCCGTCTGACGGTGGAAGCCGCGAGAACTTTACTGGAAGCCATTAGCTGTGAGGAAGTACATGATGCGCTCGCACAAGGTGCGTTGAATCGGTCCCCAGGCATTGATGGGCTTCCTGCTGAATTTTATCGAGAATTTCGCAACGAAATGGCACCGCGATGGACGGAAATGTACAACGAGATGTTAAATTCCGATGCGCCTATTCCACCGACTTTTATGGAAGGCTTTTTGGTGCCAGTACATAAACCGAAGCCAGGAATTACGGTCACACATTATCGCCCCATCACCCTGCTTAATGCCGACTATAAGATCTTTGCACTGTTGCTAGCGTCCCGATGTAGTATGTTAATTCGTAGCATTCTCTCTCCAGAACAGACGACACCGGGTGGATCGGTGAATGTGCAAACAGCTACTGGCGAATGCCGTGAGGTGACAGCGCTGGCGGAGGAGTGCCGGCTTAAAGCGGCGATGGTGGCGGTTGATTTTGACAGTGCTTTTGATAAGGTGCGCCACAACTATATGTACGCTGTACTGCAACAAGTGGGATTTCCAGACCGTTTTACTGGTCTCATTAGAAGGATATATGGGGGCGCACAATCCTTGGTACAGGTTAATGGGCGTATAGAAGGGCCCATTCAAATTCGACGATCCATTCGCCAGGGCTGCCCTCTTTCGATGCTGCTGTTCGCGAAAGCTTTGGAACCATTAATTGGGAGGCTAACCAATTCTCTTTCTGGTATGGAACTACGGGGCTACACCTTCAAATGTCGTGCCTATGCGGACGACCTCCTGCTGCTCGTTCGTTCTGAGGAAGAGGTGAAGACGGTCCTTGAACTGTTGTTGGACCACAGTGTGACGGCGGGTAGTGCAGTGAACATGAACAAATCGGCAGCAATGCCGGTTGGAAGGGGCCGTACGCCGGAAGAAATCAGTCCGTTTCCTTATGTGCAACGATTCCGCTATCTCGGCATAGACTTTACCTCATCTGTAAAACATACTGCGGCAGTTAACTACCGACGTATTTTACAGACAACACGTACCATGGTCCGACAACATCTCCTACGGCGACTTTATCCTTTGCAGCAAGTGGAGTATCTGAACACTTATGTGGTTTCTCGAATGGTGCTTATTTTGCAGATCCTGCCCCTACCACTCACGCTCGGACGTCGACTTCAATCAGCACTAGGCTATTTTGTGATGACTGGATCGCCTCTCAAGGTGCGATACGAAACGCTCACGCTCCCTACAGGCAAGGGGGGACTCAGACTTACGAATGTTCACTGCTTAACGACGGCGCTCCTTATAGCCACGATGTACAAGCAATGGCGTAGCGGGCGTGATTCCCTTACGTCCCGCCTACTGGATCTCCTGGTTCCAGCGTCCCTCGCACCTCCTGTGGCGGTGGGCAACATTACGCCACGTTTTGCGCATGTATCATCATTTATCGTGGAACTTAGTTATATCAGAGACGAGCTTCCGCGCACGAGACCACCATGCGCGAAGGATTTTTATGTTTGTCTGCTACGACGGATAAGTCGTAATGTCATTGAACTCAAACACCCCAGGTTGCATTGGCCGAAGATTTGGAGACATGTGCACCAAAAATTCCTTCCTACCTTCGTTCGGGCTTTGTGGTTCTCTGTCGCCTGTGGCAAGTTCAACACCAACCAACGGCTCCATGCCATTGGACTACTGGACGCTCCACTATGCCCGAAATGTCGCCAAGTGGATGATGACCATCACCGCTTAACTTGTATCGCGGTGGAGGACGTCTGTCTCCTAGGAAGACAGATGGTGGCTTGCTACCTCCGTGTGACCCCGCAACATATTACACCTGCTTCCTTCTTACATCCGGAGACTGACTACTTTCCGGCGACTAAATCACAGTCTATCATCTGGGTCGAAGGTTGGACGATCGCGTACCTCTATGGGGATGCTACCAAGTCGCGACTTGACTTTTGGTATTTCTTGCAGCAAGCCCACAGTGAGGTTCGTAGATGGTCACACTATCGGAAAACCTTTGCCAACTATCTTCAGGCAGTCTTCCTCGACCCCCCACGCAGTTGGGATGTGCCGGGTGCAGTCGGTGTGCACATTTGACAGCTGATAATGAACCTCACGCTTCTCTCACCACTCAATATGTAATGCACATACTATACGATGAAATGATCTACATGTTACTTTTAACAGAGTGATCTTTATTGAAAATAAATAAATAAATAAAAACGGCATCCCTGTTACTTTAAATTTGTGATTGTCTTAAAACGATTTTTTTCTTTTTTTTTTTCTTTTTTTTTTTTTTGCAGAGTATGCATTTCATCTAGTGTTTGTGAACTACCTAATTTTGTATCCAAATAGAATACCAATAAATAAATAAAAAGTGGTCAGCGTGACGGATTGCCGTCCTACGGGCCCGGGTTCGAGTCCCGGCTGGGTCGGGGATTTTCTCCGCTCAGGGACTGGGTGTTGTGCTGTCTTCATCATCGTTTCATCCACATCCGCCGCGCAGCTCGCCCAATGTGGCGTCTAATGTAATAAGACCTGCACCAAGGCCGCCGGACCTGCCCCGTAAGAGGCCTCCCGCCCAATGACGCCAAACGCTCGTTTCCATTATCACGGTGCCCTGGCTGATTTTGGCATTAAAGGCGTACCCTCATCTTTTTGTTGGCTTCCGACCCAGCTCTGGACAGTTCTGCTGTGATAAACGGCGCTCAGGCTCAGCAAATAAACTGTCGTCTGTTAAAACAGAAATAATATGCGTCTTATTAACACCACGCTCTCGTATTTTCCGGCCTGTTTAACAATTCATCCCCTGTTATAGTTTCGTGGTCCAATCTGTAGGTAAACCAGCCAGATTATGGTTCAAATGGCTCTGAGCACTATGGGACTTAACATCTGTGGTCATCAGTCCCCTAGGACTTAGAACTACTTAAACCTAGCTAACCTAAGGACATCACACACATCCATGCCCGAGGCAGGATTCGAGCCCGCGACCGTAGCAGTCGCGCGGTTCCGCACTGAGCGCCTAGAACCGCTAGACGCCAGATTATGAAAGCAGTTTTTCACATTCTGTAATGTATGGAAGAGTGCGTTCGTCCTATTTTGACGTATACGGTTTTGTCGCCTCATGTTTTACCTTGCATTCGGGAAAAAAGATCTACCTTTATAATACTTGATAATCTGGACGAATAACTCTAATTTGGCGCTGCTATTGTTTACAGAATATTTCGGGAATACTTCTTGACGCGAAAGAGTGCGGTGTATAGACGGCAGATGAAGATAGAAGTGAGTAAAGTTCTTTTGTTGTAGATCAGCCCACGCATTTATGATTATATTTGCGTATTATTTTTTATGGAAGGTTCAGCGGCGACGGAAACATGGCTAGAAAGCTAATTGTTGGAAAGTGGTAGGGAATAGGAATATCTGTGGAGTAAGCGTGGTGTATTAAGTGACTGCGCATGCCGCGAATATTAAAATCTGTGATTATTGCGCAACTTTCGTACAAAGCTGTTTGTTTATAAGTCTTAAGCTGCAATATTTCACGCTCTTGCCATGTTGTTTGGTGAACAGTTGTTGCTGCTACGGATGCAAATCGAAATACGTCAAATGAAGATTGTTCAGAGGTGAGTAGCTCGTTGAATACACACATATTTGGAGCAGTGTTGACCTACAAATAATATTTATGTATGACAGTCTGAGTAATTTCCTCCGGATTATACAGATCTCCAAGCTACAACGCTTATTTTAAAGTACTCGCAATACACAAGTCTGCTATCAGCAGGAGAACGTAACCATTGCATATTTTTTGAGAGATTTCCTGGATCACTTGCGAGTTACTAAAAAAAATATATACATCGGACGCGCGAGTGTCATGGCGGCAGATATCGATTAATTATTTCTTTTGTTTAAAACATTGATAGCAAAATATCTTGTAATACTTGGTGAAAAAAAAGACAGACGTTTATTTCCCGTTTCAATAAGATAGTACGAAATTTTAGAAAAAAGGATATGACCTGGAAAAACACGTGGTTCGATAGAAGTAAATCGACGGTAGAGCAGAGTATTATTTTAGTCTCATGCTGAATTAAAGAACATATGTTAGAAGTCCCTGTTTCAGAAACTGGATCATCAACAGATACTGTTTGGGATTACTATCGTTTCTGCCATGAGACGTGTTATGTAATTGTAATGAGCCATACATATTTTGGTAATTTCCAAGAATGATTGCCTATCGAAGTCGCTGAGTCCAAACGATACATATCGAACTTGCGATCGGAAATCGATCATGCAATCCCGGTGGCGGGTATTGTGATCAATTATTTCTGATCGTCATTTTTATCTGTTTTCCGTCGTTCCCTTACTTGCTCTACATTACATACCCCCACCAATTATTTGTGAGATGCTAGTGAAGCCCACACGAGTTATGTCGTTAGGGAGTGGGATGTCTGGTGTTCTTGACATTTCTTCGGCGTATTCTCTCACATAGGAGAATCTAATTCCATGTTTATCCAGCGAAGAAAATTGTTAGACTTTTTGTAGCAAATATGGAGAACTACCGGACGAGGAAAGAAGGGACTGTGTAGACCGTAGTGGTGCGAGGTGTGCAAAACTTCGTAAGAACAGTTTCGATAATGAAATACCGGTACCATTTCATTGCGGACAGTGCGAAAAAGGAACGAGTATCAGAAAGAATACATCGTTAGACTCTCCTAAATTATCCATCTAGACCACCGTAACGGACTTTTACATGACGACAACGCGACGACGAGTAAGGTCAGTCGTCTCCTTCGCAATTACAAGTATTTTTGTAACGCTCTTCTTTTGTCGTTGCTGTAGTGACAAACGTAAACATACTCATAACGCCCGCCAGATTCGCATGATCGATTTCTGACCGCAAGTCCGATATGTATCGTTTGGACTTAACGACTTTGATGGGTAATCATTCTTGGAAATTACCCATATTTCAGCACCTGTATTTTCAAAATTTGCGGCTGAGTGGCAAAAAGCTTCTTTGCGAGACTCCCACTGTTTTCCTGAGAGATATATCTACAGTGCTGCCCCGATACGACATAAAAGGGTTTCTCTCGGCTGCGTTCAGAACACACGGAAATGTCGATATGAAGATCTTGGATGACGAGTAAGGTAAGTTAAATTACTGTCATCTTTTGTTGTTTTTATGGTCGACAGTATAAACAAAATCGATCCTACACCATGACATTCGCGCGTTCGGTATAGATCGCTTGGAAGTGATCTTGGAAATCGCCCAGGGAGTTTGACAGATGAGCGTGTTCCGTTATTTTTAGCAAATACTTTTCTGACTATTAGTCGTTGATGTAAGGTACCCTAAAACATTTATATTATTTTTGTTATCTCACTTAGAGTAATATTTTTTCACCCTATTAATGTCTAACCATCTCTTGGCCTACAATTGTTTTGTTTCTTTCGGTTTGAAGGTTTCCTCTGTGAACCACTAACGCCGACAGGATCTCAGATCGGTAAAAGTCGCCACACTACCCGTCGGGAAAATTGGCCAAGATGTCAGCAAAAATAAAAATTAGTTACTTCCATGTTTTTGTGGTCTTCAGTCAGAAGACTGGTCTGATGCAACTCTGCATGCTACTCTATACTGTGCAAGTCTCTTCATTTCCGAGTAACTACTGCAACCTACTTCCTTCCAAATCTGGTTACTGTTTTCATCTCTTGGTCTCTCTCTACGATTTTTGTCCTCCACACTTCCCTCCAGTACTAAACTGGTGATTCCTTGACGTCTCAGAGTGTGACCTACCAACCGATTCCTTCTTCTGGTCAGGATGTGCCACAAAGTTCTTTTCTCCTTCGTTCTACTCAGTACCTATTCATCAGTTACATGATATACGCATCTAGTCTTCAGCATTCTCTTCTTGTCTAATCTGTTTCACTTCCACACATGCCTACACTCCATATAAATACTTTCAGAAAAAACTTCCTGACACTTAACTCTACACTCGACGTCAACAAAATTCTCTTCTTCAGAAACGCTACTCATGCCATCGCCAGTCAACATTTTATATCTTCTCTACTTCGGCCATTATCAGTTATTTTACTGCCCAAATAGCAAAACACATCTACTACTTTAAGTGTCTCATTTGCTAATATAATTTTCTCGGTATCACCTGATTTAATTCGACTACATTCCATTATCCTCGTTTTTCTTTTGTTGATGTTCATCTTATAACCTCCTTTCAAGACACTGTTGCTTTCTCGTGTCCTTTGCTGTCTCTGACAAAATTAAAATGTCATCGGCAAACCTCAGAATTTTTATTTCTTCTCCCTGAACTTCCCACTCCAAATTTTTCTTTTCCATGTATCATGCTTAATACTACCTATCAGATTTCCTTTTAATCCCTTTTATATATATGGTGAGTCACTAACTATTGCCACCTAGAATAACTCAGAAAGTATGATAGCAGCTGAGGGTCGTGTCTGAGATATTAAGGCCAAATTTGTTTTTTTAAATGTGATCCTATAGTTTGGTACTTATTTTCCGACAGCGGCTATCGAGACAAACCCAATTTTGTGTAACATTAAGGTCTTTGAAGGTCAACGAAGGTCACAAAGGTGGCATGAAAATCTATTTACAGAAGGTGTTCGAAGTGATGACCTTTGGTATCAATGCAGTGCTGCAATCTTCTTATTATGGCTTGAGTAGTACTCCTTATTACTTCGGTACTTATCGAAGCACATGGTCTGACAATTCTCTCTCGTATATCGTGCAAATAGTAAATATTCGCTAATGCGGCGTATCCATCTAACGTGACATTGGCATGAGAACACCATTCGACGGTTTCGCAATACAACACTAATAGGAACAGTATGACTAGTATCGTCGAATCAAGCGAATGTGAATGATGTATTCCTTCGAAGAACATGTCGATATGCTTCTCATTTGCGGAGAATGCCAACGAAATTTAGTGAAAGCTAGAGACTTATATGCTGAAAGATATCCTAACGTACTCGCCGTACACGTCGTTCATTTAAATATATGTATGACAAATTGTGAACAACTGGATCTTTAACCCGTTGGAAACATATCCGGCAAACGGTAGTGTCCACCAAGAATTAACTGATAAGGGCTGTATGCGTCGCATTGAATTCTGCCGAGGGGCTCGACTTCAGATTAAGAGGGATGACACATTTATTAATTTGACTTTATTTTCTGACGAGGCTACATTCACGAATCATGGAAATGCTAATTTGCATAGCATGCATTATTGTGCAACTGAAAATCCATGTTGGCTGCGGCAAGTTGCACACCAAAAACCTTGGTTGGTGAATGTATGGTGTGGGATTCTGGAGGACAGAATTATAGGCCTCTATTTCATCGAAGGAAATCTTAATGGTAGGAAGTATACCACATTCTTGCAAGAAACATTAGGTCTGTTATTGGAAGAAATACCTTTAGGAACAAGGAACAGAATGTGGTATCAACACGATGGGTGTCCGGCACATTTTCCTCTGATGTCTAGAAATAAGTTGCAGAGGCGATTCCCAAGTCGTGGGACTGGATGCAAAGATGTCTCGTAGCCAGCTCGTTTGCCAGACTTGACGCCTTTGGATTTTTTTCTTTTGGCGATTCGTAAAAGACATTGTTTATAAAGACGTTCCAACTACACCTGTAGATATAAGAGAGAGAACTGTCAGAGTATGTGCTTCGATAAGTGGCGATGTGGTAAAGAATACCACTCAATCCATGACAAGAAGATTGCAGCAATGCATTGTTACCAATGGTCATCACTTCGAAAACCTTCTGTAAATAGGTGTTCATGCCACTTGTGACCTTCGTTGACCTTCAAAGACCTTACTGTTACACATCATTGGATTCGCCTCGATTGCCGCTATCGGAAAACAAGTACCAAACTATAGCACCCCATTAAAAAAAAATAAAAACGCAGACCATATATCTGAAGCGACGCCACCTAGCAACAAAAAACCAGCGTCATATCATGGCCCCCATTGTCCCATGCAACATTTGTCCCAAAATCTTTTCAGCTCCTATCATACTTTCGGAGTTATTCTTGGTGGCCATTGTTAGTGACTCACCCTGTAAAGAGCTGTGATGTGTCATTCTATCCCTTTGTGTCGAATTTGAATTACCTAACTTATGTTATTTAAAACCGTCTCCTTCTGTTAGATCTGGCCTAATACAAAAATCCGATTATTGTTTCAGATGCAAGATCACCAAAATACCTAGATAAGATGTGTGAAAATCAGAATAACAAACATGGGGTGCTGTTGCAATGTCTCTGGCCACATTACAAGTGTTTGCCTGGTTTATTTGTGAACAGTTGTTGCTGCTACGGGTGCAAATCGAAATACGTCAAAGGCGGAAATGTCATTGTTCACAGGTAAGTGGCTACGACGATGATTTAATTATTATTGCCATACCAATAAGAGAAGTTTTATGTGTTGAAGAACTCGAGAGTTGTGTAATAAGGAGTTAATGGAGTATTTTATGTGATAGTCAAAACAGCATAAGGTTTACGAGGCAGATGCTAGATAAATTCGTCAGTGTGAGAATGTGCTATTAGTAAATCCGTTGAATATACATACATTTCGAGGAATGTTCACTGGCAGATAAAATTTATATGTGACAATCTGAGTAATTTTTTCCGGATTAAACAGATCTCTAAGCCACTACGCTTATTTTCAAGTACTAGCAATATGTACTGGTACTACTGAAGGGGGGGGGTGGGAGGGTGATGGGGGGGGGGGGGGGGGGAGTGAAGGTGGCCATTGCATTTTTTTTCCCTGAGCAGCACTGCTGACTTCTGCCAGTTGGTCAGACTAGTTCCAGTTCACAATATCACTGTTGTCAATGGGTCTGACAGAGAAAGCTTGTGCCAGTATTTTTAGTAAAAAGCTTTCTGATCATAAGTTGTCTGATGTAAGGTATCCTAAGTCATTTAAATGATTCTTGTTATCTAACTTATTGGTATAAAATTACTTTTCTACCATATCAATGTATAAACAACATCTATTGGCCTACAAATGTAGTTCCTTCTAGCTTCTTTCGGTATGACAGTTGTGAACCACTAATGCCTACGTCGTCTCTGATTGGTAAAAGTGGCCACATTTCTCATAGGGTAAATTGGCAAAAGTGGTCATAAAAATAAGAGTCACTTCCACACCTTACAAATCAGGCTGATTTCTGTACCTGTCTCTCCCTCTCTCTCTCTCTCTCTCTCTCTCTCACTCTCTCTCTCTCTCTCTCACACACGGGATGCTGTTTGTTGCCTACAGATGCAGGTCGAAATATTTACAAGAGGGAAGAGTTATTGTTCACAGCTAAGTACCTCGACGATCTAATTATGCATGTAGTACAAATTAGAGGCAGTTTAATCTACAGTAGTTTATGTAACAGTGTAAAAAGCATAGCATTTACGAGACAAGTGCTACATAAATTCAATAGGGAAAAATAGTGTAAGATGTCCCATACATGAAGTCATTAAAGATCACCTAACTCACGTCGAGCGAACAGTAGGGCTGAACAAAAACGACTGACAAGGCACAATGCATCTTGTAGAGGGTATAGTATGGACGTGTTGGAATAATTAATGTCGGGTGAGGGTTTTAAAGTAATTCACACAACATAAAAACTTTGTGGAAATACGTCGATTTACTGGAGGCTAGTTTATCCAAGGGAAGTATTCAGAGTTGACTGTGGCCAGCTGGGGAGCGGCAAAGGGAAGCGACAATAGGCAG
This sequence comes from Schistocerca americana, assembly GCF_021461395.2. Taxonomy (NCBI): domain Eukaryota; kingdom Metazoa; phylum Arthropoda; class Insecta; order Orthoptera; family Acrididae; genus Schistocerca; species Schistocerca americana. The sequence continues at coordinate 537,018,632 of NC_060124.1, forward strand.
CTTAGGATGGCTCAAACTCTGAGAAAGCGGTAACGGCGTGCGGCCTTCAGCTCCCTTAAGATGAGTGACAGTGAGTGGGTGGTTGACCTCATGCTGGTGTACCGCGAAGCAGGCAGAGAACTTGTCGCCTGTTGATAAATGTCCGTCGTCCCGTATTCAGTGAAACATGCGAGAAAGCCGCGCAAAGCTATGGTGGAGCGGACAACAGAGGCCAAGATATGCATGCTCGTGACTTTAGCAACTTCACGCTGAATTCACGGTCTGCAGAGTCTGAAGTAAATCAGGTGAAGAACGACAGAATGAAATACGCCGGCCTCTGATGGGAACGTAGGACCAAGGAATTTGAAGTACTCTCCTGGGAGTCAGAATTCCGGAAAAATTGGTGTTTTGTGCAGACGCTAACCTTGATGGGTGGCCTGGGAGGAGCTAAATAGCAGAAGTTGAGAGGAAGGGAAATTTTGTGGGAATTTGTGTCACTACCCAGAGCAGGCATTGATTGGCGCAGGGAAGTGACGCATAATTAACGCAACTTGCGCTGCAATTGGCATAGGTGATTTTGCTGGAGGGGAAACGGAGGCAAAGAGCGGACTGGGAGAAGTCTCCATAGTGGTCTTCCATTCCCAGCTTGCCTAGAGTGCGGACGTGGCGTTCTTTACTCAGCTTGCCTGAGAAAGAGTGAGCATCTCTGCAGTTTAGGAGCTAGCAAATGGAACGATTGAGCTTGGAGATAGGAAGTTTTGGTTGAGCTATGTACTGAGCAAGATAGCTAGGAGTGAATAGACGAGTGCAGCCTTGCAGCACCACGAGGTCGGCCGATGTCTGCACAACGACGACGCTCCGCCACGCTGCATTCGGTGATATTACGCCCTCTCCAGCCACTGATTAATTTTTTGGATCACGTCAGCAAAGTTTCCACGAGTGTTTCATGTGCCGTGGATTGTAGAATTCCTATCGGACTTCGCATTACACCTGGGTCAGTCGATAGGAATTACTTTTGAGTTATCGCGCTTTACTCCACGCAAACACAATTTATTAGCACTGCCAGTTAAGAGAGTCATGTAATGTGATGATTGAAGGTCGTGAGTTAAAAATAAAAATGTGCTTATCGACTGCAGCTGTTTTCAATCAAGTAGTTGAAATACCAAGTCACTTTCTTAATTAATTTTATGTTCAAAATTTGCATCTGGTGTTCAATAGCTGAATATAACATCAATGTGCACCCCTTTTTAATTAAAAGTGATCAATTCTGAATCAATCAATGTCAACACCGCCACCACAGTTCAATCAGGAGTCACAGGGCCTTACTACTTCCTTTGCGTGATCCGATATTGCGGCAAATCCAGATAAGTGACGGGGGTGGGGGTGGGGGGGGGTGTTACAATAGCCACTATAAGCCTTCAGAAAAATGCACATAGTACTTACAGGTTACTTTCTTTTTCAGTTAGAGGTATTTGTTGTGGTACTTTATAATATGTAGATTTAAAATGAGTAAGCATCGAACTACTATCAGTAATCACGATTTGTTGAAAATTCCATTTCCCTTGGGGTGGCCACGTTACAGTGATTAATATTTTAGTTTATCTCACGATGAAAAAAGCTTGAAAGTATCATACCATAAAGTTAAAGCAAAAGAAATTCACCACTAAAAACATTTCAAAATTTGGTAAATCACCAATTTGCAGCACGTCGCAGCTCCAAATCAGAGGTTTGCAAGATATTTTTACTTTGGCGCCATTTCGATGACGGCGCAGCGTAATTTATTAAAACAGAGACTCGGCAATACTGTGTGTGCAATACAAAATGTAGGAAACAGCCGTGGCTGTTCCTTCTTATCCCATAAAAGAAAGACATCTTAGATGTGACAACTGTGGTAAAGAATCGAAATACTATTGCGTTTATGTCTACAGAACTTTAATCCATCCAGATATCGAATGTAAACCGATGAATCCCAAGCAGAGAATCCATTGAACTTTTGATTGGAACCTGTTTGTACTCGCAATGGTGAAGTCGAATGGCATGAGTGGCTGGGAGACTCCTGACAATTTCAGCTGCCTAATTAGAAATATTTTCCCTGTCCTTCTCGACCGCTGACCCTCCCCATCCAGAAGAATGAACACTGTGTACATAATTACATGTGTTAAGTGTAGCCCGCATCTCATGGTCGTGTGGTAGCGTTCTCGCTTCCCACGCCCGGATTCCCGGGTTCGATTCCCGGCGGGGTCAGGGATTTTCTCTGCCTCGTGATGGCTGGGTGTTGTGTGCTGTCCTTAGGTTAGTTAGGTTTAAGTAGTTCTAAGTTCTAGGGGACTGATGACCATAGATGTTAAGTCCCATAGTGCTCAGAGCCATTTTTTTTGTTAAGTGTAGGTGACTGTGATAGGTATGTGTGTAGTGTAGTGTCATGTTTGTGTAGCATACTCCCCTCAAAAGGCACCAATGGGACCGCCGAGGTTAACGCCGTCCACATTCAACGGACGAATCTCTATCAGCAGTGTTGCATATACACGCTGCTTTAGACATCGTTAGTTAGTGACATGTTACATGCATCAACCTGCACGATAGATGCTGCGGAACGAGTCATTTTACATTCAGATCGCAAATTAATTTGTACATTCAGTTACATTCTGGAAATTTCTAGATTTCTTTTTTATTTTCTTATTTCAAACAGAAAAAAGACATAGAGATGTGAGTTAGTAATTCCTACCCACCGTCCTTTACACATTACAGTAATAGAAATTCTTCTACGGTATAGAAGTAGTTGTCAAGGAGAAATTTTCTCATTTTGTTTTCAAATTTTACTTTGCTGTCTGTGAGACATATTGTATCAGTACGTAAAAGAGCAAAAATTTTTGTTGCAGCATTGTGCACACTCTTGGTGCGAAAGACAACGTTAATGTGGAGTAATGCATGTCATTTTTCCTTCTGGTACAGTAATTATGTATATCATGTTCTCTTTTGAACTATAGTGGATTGCTTACAGTAAACTACATGAGGAAATAAATATACTGTGAAGCAGTAGTGAGAATGCCCAACTCTTTAAACAGATGTCTACAAAATGATCGTCACTGAGCACCATATATTATTCTTACATTTCGTTTTTGCGCAATGAAGACTTTGTTCCTTAAAGATGAATTTCCCCAGAACGTTATTCTACATGACGTTATTGAATGAAAATGTGTAAAATATGTCAACTTACTGATTTATCTCTCACCAAGATTTGGAATGATTCTAAGATCAAATGTGACTGAACTAAGTTATTTTAGGAACTAAAAAATGTGCTTGTTTCTGTTTAAATTTTTATCAATGTGAACACCTAAGAATTTAGAGGTTTCTGTCTTATTTATTATTTGTTCACCATTTATTCACTTACCATTGGTGTAGTACCTCTAGATGTTCATGAGTGAGTATCTTGTGTATCTTTAAAATAGAATGTGAGATCATTTGCAGGGGAGAAGTCAATATACTTTTAACAAGAATGCTTACCATTTCTTCTGTTTGGCTATGTATACTTGGATTGATGACAATACTAGTGTTATCTGCAAAAACAACTAATTCCGCTTGTTGTGTATTAGAGACATATCTGAGGAACAAAAGCATACCTAAGGCTGAACCTTGAGGAACCCCATAGGTGGTTTCTCCCCTGTCAGAACTATGTCACAGGACTATATTGCTTGAGTTACTACGTACTACTTTCTGCATTATTGTGATTACATATGATGTTATCCATTGGTTGACTATACCATCAATCCCATAAAAGGTTAATTAATCTAGGAGAATACTCTAATGCACACAGTCAAATGCATGAGAGAGGTCGCAGAAAATGCCAACCAGCGCTATTTTATTATTTAATGCTTGTAAAATGTGGTAATGAACATGTAAATGGCATTCTCACTTGAGCAGTCCTCCTGAAACCAGCCTGTTATTTGCTAAGGGCACTGTCGTTGTTAAGTTGAGATACTGTTCTAGAATACATCACTTTCCAAAAAAATTGAGAGAATGATGCCAGCAATGAAATAGGTCGGTAGTTATTGACATCTCTCTTATCAATTTTCGTAAAGAGGGGTTTAATAAAGGGAACATTTCAGTCTCTCTGCAAAAATGCCTGGAGTTAGTGATGCGTTACATATTTCGGATAAGACTGACCTTTACATGGGAACAGATCTTGAGACTCTATTGGAAACACCATCAGAACCAGATAATCTGTTATTCTTGAGAGAACGTATAATTTTCTTAATTTCAGAAGGAGAAGCTGGTGATACATTCATATGACTGAATTCAATGGGAGTTCCATTTATCTCTTCGGCTGTTTGTCCCTGTGCTTTCTACTGTATTTATGACATTATTGTTACATTCATTTGCTACCTGTGACTCATCATTTACAACCGTTCCTTTCATTTCAGTAGTGATGTGTTCTGCAGCTGGCCGTCCTGTTTCTCATTTGACTACATTCCATATAGCCATAAGTCCGATGTCGGAAGACTGGTTTCTGACATTATGTGCATGTTCCTCGATTTTGTAATAACCTTTCATAGCGATTCTGAATAGTTCTTGTAGTGTGCAACTACTGCAGGATCCGTACTTGTTGCGTGTGATGTCCTTAGGTTAGTTAGGTTTAAGTAGTTCTAAGTTCTAGGGGACTGATGACCGTAGATGTTAAGTCCAATAGTGCTAAGAGCCATTTGAACCATTTCTGTACTTGTTCTTGCGAAAAGATACATTTACCTTTTCCTCTCAAAAGATCCATTTACCTCTCTAGTGATCTATGTTTTTTTGAGTGACTGTTTAGTGTTCTTTTTGGTTAACTTACGCAGAAAGCTATTTTGAAATAATGATATGAATTTATCATGGATAGATTAAATTTTTTGTTAATATTTGTTTCGTTGTAAATTAATTCCCAGGTCATCTCCTGTGAACTATTCTTAGAAACATTTGTCCTAGAGTAATTAATCATTCTAATTAATTTTCACTGAGGGGTATCCATACTGTAAGTCACTATGTTATTTATTCTAAGTAACGGTGCATCATGATCAGAGAGTGCATTTGTTATTGCGTAAACAGTTATTTTCTTGCTCTGAATTTCATATAAAAAAACCTTGTGCGGATAGGTTTCGAATTTAATCGAGCACATTATCGTAAAGAATGGTGATCAGCGACTTTACGCCACCACCCCTGCTGTCTCCTCTGCCGATTTAATCAGCGACATTCAAAATCTGCAGTCCGTTTACGGGCATACCTCGAGCCATACCACAGTCACGTGACTTTAGAAGCAATGTACGTCGTCTACAAAAATTCTGTTGTCAGCATCTGAATGTTTACTCCACAGATACTGCCGCTATATGAAAATCTACCGCACACAAACCAAAGTGCGTCAACTTGGCATGGACTGGTGAAGATTGGCGTAACAATGCAAGTGGAACGAAACGGCTACATTAATATAACTGTTCACTAAAGGAATCTAAATCAAGTGATCGCGTATGCAAGAAACTCGTACAGAGCACAAATGGAAAACGAAAGTAGATCGATTCGTTTGAGGCTTCACTAGTTTTTCAGATTTTAAGAGGCACTGTGAAATAATGCAGAGATTAAAAAAATGTAATATTCAGACGCTACTTGGAGGAATACACACAAATTAAAACTTGAAACACGCAGTACGTGGGCAAATCAGAAAGTCTTTGCCATCACAGTTGTAAATGCGAAGTCAACACATCCATTCCCAGCGTTGGACATTTTCTAGGTTCGTGCCGGCCTTATCTGCCGTTAGCTCCAACGCACAAGGCTGCTGTCAGTTGTTAAATATGGCGGTTGTGCTTCACACGTCCACAGCGTTTGGTATGTTTAATACAGAGTAGAGGACGAATGCGCATCGAAGTCTACAGGGAAATGCAGCCCTCACAAGGGGAAAGCTGTCTCGCTTTGAGAACTGTGAAGTGGTGGTGTTGTGAGTTCGACAAAGGCTTTGAAGTCTTGCATGACAAGGAGCTGTCTCGGAGACCGCGTTTGTCGCTGACTGACATTTCCCGTGTTGATGTAATGGTGAAAGCAGATCGGTGTGTACACATTACGGCCATTTTCTGAGAGCTTGGCATATCACATGCGAGTACAGCGATCCACAAGTAACGATGTAACCAAGACAGCAGTTTGATGGTGAATATCACATGAGAGTGCAGCGATTTAAAAGTAACGATGTAGCCAAGACAGCAGTTTGGTGACGCTTCCATAGTCAGACTGACGAATTCTATCGCAGGGGCATCTTTAATTTAGTACTGCGATGGGACAAATGAGTAAACGGGTGTCGGTACTATGTGGAAAATAGTAAAAGGTACGGAGAATAGGATGTATATTGGTCATTACCTGTATGTATCTTGCTTGCCTACTAAAAAATAGGGGCAAAGAATTTCTGATTTGCCCTTCTATCAACGTTCCTCAATAATATCCATATAAACCATACCGAAATCAGATTTTCAAAATAAATTAAAATGAAATGAAATAAACAAAGAATGAAGATGGTATCTGTTCTTGAAAGAACAGATACCAATGATGATCGTGCAGCTTCTCTAGAATGAAATCATAATTAAATCAAAACCCTTAGCTGCCGACAGGTGTTGTTGGTACACATCAATGGGGACTGCCGAAAATGTGTGCCCCGATTGCGACTTGAACCCGGGATCCCCTCCTTACATGGCAGACACTCTATCCATCTGAGCCGCCGAAGACACAGTGCGACTGCAGGGACTTATCCCTTGCACGCTTGCCGTGAGACCCGCATTCCCAACTATCCACACCTACTTTCGTAGTGTTCCTAATAGATATTTGCCCATTCACTCATTACTTGCACCAGACTAAGCTGACCAGTCCCGTAAGAGTTTGGGCAAAGCATGCGCATTTGCGCAGAAGAAGGTCAATGGCTGGGTAGCCTTTAACTATATGAAGATGGTATCTGTTCCCGCGGCACACATTTTCAGCTGTCCCCATTGATGTATATCAACAACACCTGTCGGCAGTTAAGGGTTTCGATTTAATTATAATTTCATTCTAGAGAAGCTGCTCAGTCATCAATGGTATCTGTTCTTTTGGGAACTGATACCACCTTCATATAGTAACGGCTACCCGGCCATTGACCTTCTTCTGTGCGAATGCGCACACTTTGCCTGAACTCTTACGGGACTAGTCAGCTTAGTCTGGAGCGAGTAATGAGTGAACGGGCAAATATCTATTAGGGACACTACGAAAGTAGGTGTGGACAATTGGGAATGTGGGTCTCACGGGAAGCATGCAAGGGATAAGTCCCTGCAGTCGCACTGTGCCCTCGGTTGCTCAGATGGATGCCGACACGGTAGCTCAGCGAGTTCGGTCAGAGGGTTTAGCTACCCTTTGTAATAAAAAACTGAGTGAACGGATCAACGAACAACCTGAACGGGTGTCATTGGACGTACACCACGAACAGATTCAACGAACAATATAGAACACAATGAGATAAAAACAAAAGATCGATGTAAGCAGGAGATCCTGGGTTCGAGTCCCGGTCGGGGCACACATTCTCAGCTCTCCCCATTGATATATACCAACAACACTTGTCGGCAGCTAAAGGTTTCGATTTAATTATCATTTCATAAACAAAGAAGTTCATATCGCAATAATCGTAATTCCACCTTAAACAAAACGTCCACTGCTCTGCAAAACTTGAGGAAGAGATAGATAAAGTAACGCAACATTTAGCTGTTATTTGGAAGTAAATGAAATTGTAATTGCATATTGTCAGTGGCTCCCAAGGCGTGCACAAAAAGCTGAACGTCACATGGCGTGAAGTCAACGTGAATATAGCGCCACATGGGGCGGTCACCCAAGTAAGAGGCGGTTTAAAGAACAGAAAAAGACAGTGCATACCACTCAGTGAGTAGTTACGGTGCACTCTGGCGGTATTCTTCTTCATTACAACGTGGCACAGAGAAATCACATGGGGAAGAATCACTGGGAAACGAAGTATGACGAAAGCAGCCCAGCAGTTTGGTATTGCTCTCAGCCATTCTTTCATGTGTACGGGGAGCGTTCCGAACCAAAGGCACTGCTCCCCGAAGGAGCGGTGGTGATGGACCATGGTCAGCTACAGCAGCAGATGACGGCTACTTTGTGCAGTAGGCAAGAAGGGACCACGTCAAACAGCGGGTGCAATTGCGATGACATTTAACAGGACAGCAAAGCACGCAATCTCAGGCCCCTCAGTGGCATGGCGACTGCCTGAGGGTGGTCTCTTAGCCCAACGATCAGCAACTTGTGCTCATTGACATCCGCAGATCGGTGGCACCGTTTGTAGTGGCACCAATAGCATAGGAACTGCAGCAACGATGGGTGGGGTCGCGTGCGCTTCTCGGATGAGAGCTGATGTAGTATGAGTAGCCATTCTGGACGTACTATCACGTAGAGAGAGGTGGGAACACGTAATGTACCCAAGAACACTGTCAAATATGATGGATTTTGTTGTCCATATGCTGTGGTGTAGGGAGCATAAAGTCGAATGGACGTTGTGGCGCCGAAAACTTTGAACGCAGCACATTATCAGCCTGTGCTATTGTGACACTGTATGTATGACTGTCTTTTCACAGTCACATTCAGCCCTGACAGGGACTGCTGATATTTCGAAAGATATCGGGAACCCGATACATCGACATTTTAAAAAAAATATCGTTATAGACTCTCGATATAGGAAGCAATCGTATCGATATAGTCATATACCGACGGAAAAAATAACGACTTACCGGCCTATAAAAATATCGGCTGCACGTTGTAAATATAATGCCCGTCTTGTAACTGTATATTTAAGCGCTGATTTATTATTAGATATTCTGCACATCAGCTAGCTAGCAGGTAGCAGCCTGCTTATCCTTCTTAGAACAAGAATGGAAAGGCAAAGGGTGCACGTTCACGCTTGGCGTCTTGGCGAGCCGGCCGCGGTGGTCTAGCGGTTCTGGCGCTGCAGCCCGGTACCGCGGGACTGCTACGGGCGCAGGTTCGAATCCTGCCTCGGGCATGGGTGTGTGTGATGTCCTTAGGTTAGTTAGGTTTAAGTAGTTCTAAGTTCTAGGGGACTTATGACCTAAGATGTTGAGTCCCACAGTGCTCAGAGCCATTTGAACCATTTTTTTCGTCTTGGCGATAACCACTTTGCTAACAGTGACAACTCCATGTAATTGGCACAATAAAAGGTGTCCGATGCGTCCGTTGTTCGGTTTCGTCCAATATGGGATTTGTCCGGAACACTTCATATCGAATTCCGCGTTTTTTCATTTCTGCAAACGTCAGCGACTCAGCAGTTCTAGTGTAAGAATTGCGGGGGAAGGTAAACGTTGCAGTTTCTTTTGGCAGCGCCGAGCGCCGATTACTTCAGCATTTCCCCACACACGTTTCCGCCCACTGAGCGACGTGGTGCAGTGATTTGGACGATGGACTCGCATTCGGGAGGACGACGGTTCAAACCCGCGTCCGGCCGTCCTGATTTAGGTTTTTCTTGGTTTCTCTAAATCACTTCAGGCAAATATCGGGATGCTTCCTTTGAAAGGGCGCGGCCGACTTCCTGTCCCATCTTTCCCTAATCCGAGAGGAGCGATGACCTCGCTGTTTGGTCCCATCCCAGAAATCAACCAACCACCCAGCTTCCTCCGTCCACGGTAAAGACCAGTCTTGTCATTTACATTTTTTTCATCAATTTCAGGAACTGTTTTTGTAAAATGCCTACTCACTAGGCTCGTTACATCTACATCTACATGGATACTCTGCAAATCACATTTAAGTGCCTGGCAGAGGGTTCATCGAACCACCTTCACAATTCTCTATTATTCCAATCTCGTATAGCGCGCGGAAAGAATGAACATCTATATCTTCACGTACGAGCTCTGATATCCCTTATTTTATCGTGGTGATCGTTTCTCCCTATGTAGGTCGGTGTCAACAAAATATTTTCGCGTTCGGAGGAGAAAGTTGGTGATTGGAATTTCGTGAGAAGATTCCGTCGCAACGAAAAACGCCTTTCTTTTAATGATTTCCAGCCCAAATCCTGTATCATTTCTGTGACACTCTCTCCCATATTTCACGATAATACAAAACGTGCTGCCCTTCTTTGAACTTTTTCGATGTACTCCGTCAGTCCTTTCTAGTAAGGATCCCACACCGCGCAGCAGTGTTCTAAAAGAGGACGGACAAGCGTTGTGTAGGCAGTCTCCTTAGTAGGTCTGTTCATTTTCTGAGTGTCCTGACAATAAAACGCAGCCTTTGGTTTGCCTTCCATCACAACATTTTCTATGTGTTCTTTCCAGTTTAAGTTGTTCGTAATGTAATACCTAGGTATTTAGTTGACTTTATGGCTTTTAGAGTAGACTGATTTATCGAGTAACTGAAGTTTACAAATTGTTTTTAACGCAACTGTTATGCTATTTCTCCACATTGGAAATTTTGTGAGTCCATTCACACTGCCACCGGACTACTACTTTGTGCCACCTATACTCGCTTCACACAGTCACAGAGAAAGACTGGACGTGATGAAAGATCAAAAAGTAGTAAGACACCTTCACTCAGTGAAAGTAAAATTATTTTCTACTACAATTTCAAAAGAACAATTTCAAGTATTTAATGAAATTTGCGATAATAATATAATATTGTCACATAGAAGGTGTAATTAGATAAATGACAAACACTAACTTCACTTAACGAACGTTTATTCAGCACTTGCACAGACAAGAGCGCGGAACGAACTGCCTCCGGCCAGAACACATACAGTAAATGTACAGCTACAGGACATTCCAGTACAATGCTTGTTGACATTCGTGGATACTTCTAGAATGTACTCGAACCTAATGTAGAAATTAAGATTGTACGGTCCAGGTGAGTTTTGAACTCACGACCCTCCACGCAACAGTTTAGTACCATAACCACTACACTACGGCGCTACTCAGCTTCCACTGCGACAATATAAAAATATCGCCACTCGATATTGCCATTCCAACATATCGATATTTTATCAATAGCCCTAGCCCTGACTTTATTTCTGGGGGTGGCGATGCACGACCGCATTGAACAGCGCATGTGGAGGAGGTCTTGGAACGAGAGGATATTCTGGGTTCGATTGGCTCTGAGCACTGTGGGACTTAACATCTGAGGTCATCAGTCCCCTAGAACGTAGAACTACTTAAACCTAACTAACCTAAGGACATCACACACATCCATGCCCGAGGCAGGATTCGAACCTGCGAAGTAGCGGTCACGCGGTTGCAGACTGTAGCGCCTAGAACCGCTCGGCCACTCAAGCCGGCAGAGGATATTCAGGAAATGGACTGACCTGCCCGTTTTCCCAACTTAAATCTCATCGAGCACGTGTGGGATTCGGTGGGGAAATGTATTGCACCGTGTTAACATACACCAACGACCTGCAGCAGTTGTCAATCATGTTAATGGAGAAATGGAGGGGGCAGTGTGGGAGCAGGTTGCAGAGCGTACATTGCCGTCCGTGGTGAGCACAAAACCTATTAAGAGCCACGAACCGCATTTTGCAATGCGGTCCAAGTTTCATTTAGCTATGTTACTTGACAGTGACACAGCATGCGAAATTTACTTTCGTCCATAAGTTTTGCACACCATTGTAGTTGTGGAAAGAAAAGACGGAGGATAATGGCACTTGTGTATTCTCCCCAGAAGGCACTAAATCATACTACCAACAAGTAGGCATGTGTTTTGTAGGTAGTACTTCACAGGTGCTTGCGAGCAAACTAAAATCGAGGAAATTTGCACCTGCCTTCTACGAAGGAATAGTGTTGCTCAAATTCTGTATAACAGTAAAGAGAGATTAGAGATTAGATTAGATTACTACTTGTTCTATAGATCATGAATACGACACTTCGTAATGATGTGGAAGTGTCACGTTAATAAAAGGTGTCTATACAAGATATTACATTACACAAAATATTACATGATACTTGTTGTTGTGGTCTTCAGTCCTGAGACTGGTTTGATGCAGCTCTCCATGCTACTCTATCCTGTGCAAGCTTCTTTATCTCCCAGTACCTACCGCAACCTACATCATTCTGAATCTGCTTGGTGTATTCATCTCTTGGTCTCCCTCTACGATTTTTACCCTCCACGCTGCCCTCCAATACTAAATTGATGATCCCTTGATGCCTCAGAACATGTCCTACCAACCGATCCCTTCTTCTAGTCAAATTGTGCCACAAACTCCTCTTCTCCCCAATTCTACTCAATACTTCCTCATTAGTTATGTGATCTACCCATCTAATCATCAGCATTCTTCTGTAGCACCACATTTCAAAAGCTTCAATTCTCTTCTTGTCCAAACTATTTATCGTCCATGTTTCATTTCCATACATGGCTACACTCCATACAAATACTTTCAGAAATGATTTCCTGACACTTAAATCTATACTCGATGTTAACAAATTTCTCTTCTTCAGAAACGCTTTCCTTGCCATTGCCAGTCTACATTTTATGTCCTCTCTACTTCGACCATCATCAGTTATTTTTCTCCCCAAATAGCAAAACTCCTTTACTACTTTAAGTGTCTCATTTCCTAATCTAATTCCCTCAGCATCACCCGACTTAATTCGCCTACATTCCATTATCCTCGTTTTGCTTTTGTTGATGTTTATCTTATATCCTCCTTTCAAGACACTATCCATTCCATTCAACTGCTCTTCCAAGTCCTTTGCTGTGTCTGACAGAATTACAATGTCATCGGCGAACCTCAAAGTTTTTATTTCTTCTCCATGGATTTTTATACCTACTCCGCATTTTTCTTTTGTTTCCTTCACTGCTTGCTCAAAATACAGATTGAATAACACCGGGGAGAGGCTACAACCCTGTCTTACTCCCTTCTCAACCACTGCTTCCCTTTCATGTCCCTCTACTCTTATAACTGCCATCTGGTTTCTGTAAAAATTGTAAATAGCCTTTCGCTCCCTGTATTTTACCCCTACCACCTTCAGAATCTGAAAGAGAGTATTCCAGTCAACATTGTCAAAAGCTTTCTCTAAGTCCACAAATGCTAGAAACGTTGGTTTGCCTTTCCTTAATCTAGCTTCTAAGATAAGTCGTAGGGTCAATATTGCCTCACGTGTTCCTATATTTCTACGGAATCCAAACTGATCTTCCCCGAGGTCGCCTTCTACTAGTTTTTCCATTCGTCTGTAAAGAATTCGCGTTGGTATTTTGCAGGCGTGACTTATGAAACTGATAGTTCGGTAATTTTCACATCTGTCAACACCTGCTTTATTTGGGATTGTTATTATTATATTCTTCTTGAAGTCTAAGGGTATTTCGCCTGGCTCATACATCTTGGTCACCAGATGGTAGAGTTTTGTCAGGACTGGCTCTCCCAAGGCCGTCACTAGTTCTAGTGGAATGTTGTCTACTCTGGGGGCCTTGTTTCGACTCAGGTCTTTCAGTGCTCTGTCAAACTCTTCACGCAGTATTGTATCTCCCATTTCATCTTCATCTACATCCTCTTCCATTTCCATAATATTGTCCTCAAGTACTTCGCCCTTGTATGGACCCTCTATATACTCCTACTATACATGATACTTAACATTTTTAAATTTTTTTGTGGAGGTTGGGGGATATTACCCACTAACTATATCCAAAAATTCATCTAATGAGTAGAAGGAGTTGCCATTAAGAAATTCTTTTAATTTCCTATACTGCTATCTGTCAGACTTATGATGCTATTAGGTAGGTGACCAAAGACTTTTGCGGCAGCATAATTTACCCCCTTCTGAGCCAAAGTTACATTTAACCTTGAGTAGTGAAAATCGTCCTTTCTCCTAGTGTTGTAGCCATGTACACTGCTATTACTTTTGAATTTAAAACAATGGCTCTCAGCACTATGGGACTTAACATCTGAGGTCATCAGTGCCCTAGAACTTAGAACTACTTAAACCTAACCAACCTAAGGATATCACACACATCCATGCCCAAGGCAGGATTCGAACCTGCGACCGTAGCAGTCGCACGGTTCCAGACTAAAGCGCCTAGAACCGCTCGGCCACCCCGGCCGGCACTTTTGAATTCGTTCGAATTGTTAGTAACATATTTCATAAGTGAATACATATATTGTGAGGCTACAGTGAAGATCTCTAGCTCTTTAAACAAGTGTCTGCACGATGATCTTGGATGAGCTCCAGCAATTATTGTGATTACACGCTTTTGTGCAATGAACACTCTTTTACTCAACGATGAGTTACCCCAGAATATGATGCCATACGAAAGCAAAGAATGAAAATAGGCGTGGTAAGCTAATTTACTGAGATGTATATCGCCAAAATTTGCAATGACCTTAATAGCATAAATAGCTGAACTCAAACGTTTCAGCAGATCCTCAGTGTGTGAGAAAATTTCACCTTGTCATTACAGTTGAATTTATAGAATTTGCTGAAATTTATGTGTCAGATTATATGTATCTCTATCAGGCAGGGCTGTAAATACTAAACTGACTCAATATGACGGGAGTTAGAGACTAAAGATTGATTACACCTTTGCTGAGCATTCTATAACTGGATGCCCTTCTTATTACGAGAGTTGCCCAGAAAGTAATGCCCCGCATTTTTTTCTTCAACAATTCTTTATTGAACATAATGAGGTTTACACACACGAAAGAATGGTGTTTTATCTACACACCCTATTTTTCGACGTAATCTTCATCCAGTTCTATGACCTTCCTCCAGCGCGAAACAAGGGCGTGTATGCCCTGTCGGCACCAATCCTTATCCTGGTGATAGAGCCACTGCTTCACTGTGTGAATCATCTCCTCATGGTTCTCAAAATGTCTTCCAGGAATGGCATCCTTAAATGCCCCAAACTCTTGAATGACAACATCAGCTCGCTGCAATATGTCAGGTGTGACAGCCGTGGATGGTCTTCCTGACCGCTACAAACCGTAAAGCTCTGTGGAACCGCCTTCCGATGACCTCACCTCTGTGCCCAGCGACTAATTGTAATTCTGTCGACAGCAGATGCTCCATAGACACTTTGGACAAGCCTTTATGAATATTCCCTACAGTTTCTTTCTCTGCAGCGAGAAATTCGATGACAGCTTGTTGCTTGTAACGTACATCACCCACAGACGCCATTTTGAAACTGTCCTCTAGCTACGCTTTATGTCGGAAGTGACGGAAACTTGGCGCTCTCACTCAGGACACTTGAAATAATACGTACATGACGTTTCGCATTCGTAGCATTTTTTTCGGCTGTGAAAAAAATGGGGTGCATTATTTTCTGGACAAACGTCGTATAGTATAATGTATGTTGTCCATGGATCAAATAGACAGAAATCTAACGTTACTGAAAATTATAGCTGTCAAAAAACACTAATCACTAAATCTTGGCCGAATCCTTAACGATGAAAGTGGCCGTGAAATACGTATTACATTTCGTTAATGTTTATTTGCTACGCAAAATTTCAGCTAGATAATGTGTCTCTGATGTGTACTAATAGCCTTTTAATATGATGACTTGTTTATAAGACTATGCCAATGTTACTTTGACGGCAACATGTCATTTAGGCAGGTCAGACATTTTTGGGTTGGGGTTGTATTGATTTTGTGAAAGAGACCAAACAGCGAGGTCATCAGTCTCATCAGATTAGGGAAGGCTGGGGAAGGAAGTCGGCCGTGGCCTTTCGAAGGAACCATCCCGGCAGTTGCCTTAAGCGATTTAGGGAAATCACGGAAAACCTAAATCAGGATAGCCGGACAAGGTATTGGACCGTCGTCCTGCCGAATGCGAGTCCAGTGCGCTAACCACTGCGCCGCCTCGCTCGGTGAGACATTTTTGAGATTTCAAATTGCACTTGAGGATGGCTAAAAACTCAAAATTATGATTTTGTGAAATAAGTGAATACAAATCTACTGTCAAATGGTGGAAATTTCTTTTAAAACGATTAGCTAATTTTTTTAGATCAGTCAGTCAGTGGGTTTCGGCTCTCATGCTCTTATTTTTAGAGTAAAAATTCAGTAAATCATTATGTAACGCTCTCTTTTACCTCACTGCCTAGCTAATTAATTCATTAGGATGTGGTATGGAATGTTCCTGCCGTGATACGTAACTGTGTCGGACAGGTTAACAGCGCATGTGGCTCTTTACGATTTGTTGCCTGTGGAGGGCTACACTGACCATTTCGCAATGAAAACATCTAGTAAGTTTTCTTCTTCCCACGATTGACAGATGGGGAGATTTGCTTACTTACTGTCTTTTTAAGCTGTTTATATGTCTTCACTGGCTTTCTCTCCCACTGGCCGCAGATTATTATTTGTATTGCATACAATTAACAGTGAATAATGGAATGACAAGTGAGAAAAATCTTAACGAAGCTGCAGTGACGGTTTGGAAGTAAAGGAATGACACTTGATTTTAGTATCAGAATTTCAGTATCAGGAAAATGAATCTGTATAATAAGAATTTATTTGAGAGCAATTCTTCTATAATTTTTTTAATACCAAAGATTTTAACTATCATTTATCGAGCACCATGGAAATTCAGAGAAATATCTCCACACTGTTTTCATGACATTGCGATGAAAGCTCACAGAAGTGTCTCCACACAATTTTGATATCTGTACGAGATCGTACACAAACATTTCTCGAGGCTGGTAGAAACATTCGTTCACTTGATAATGTGAAATAGTCACTCGTAAGAACAACAGGGTGTCTGTCCAAAAATTCGTTCTACACTGTGCGATGACCTAGCGTGTTTCGCGTTCACCCGCTCCCGACGCGTTTGTGATTGGTCTGTTCAGACCACCCATGATTTATAACAATAAACGAAATGTTTCATCAAGTTTCGTGCGCGGCTTCAGAGCTACTGAAATCATCACTAGAAAGCTGTCAGTGTGGATAATGTCGTCGGTATAGTTGGGACTCTACTCGAAACATGTAGCAGTAAATACACTACTGGCCATTAAAATTGCTACACCAAGAAGAAATGCAAATGGTAAACGGGTATTCATTGGACAAATATATTATACTAGAACTGACATGTGATTACATTTTCACGCAATTTGGGCGCATACATCCTGAGAAATCAGTATCCAGAACAACCAACTCTGTTGATACGCCTGGGCATTGAGTCAAACAGAGCTTGGATGGCGTGTACAGGTACAGCTGCCCATGAAGCTTCAACAGGATACCACAGTTCATCAAGAGTAGTGACTGGCGTATTGTGACGAGCCAGTTGCTCGGCCACCATTGACCAGACGTTTTCAATTGGTGAGAGATCTGGAGAATGTGCTGGCCAGGGCAGCAGTCGAACATTTTCTGTAACCAGAAAGGCCCGTACAGGACCTGCAACATGCGGTCGTGCATTATCCTCCTAAAATGTAGGGCTTCGCAGGGATCGAATGAAGGGTAGAGCCACGGATCGTAACACATATGAAATGTAACATCCACTGTTCAAAGTGCCGTCAATGCGAACAAGAGGTGACCGAGACGTGTAACCAATGGCACCCCATACCATCACGCCGGTTGATACACCAGTATGGCAATGACGAATAGACGCTTCCAATGTGCCTTCACCACGATGTCGCCAAACACGGATGCGACCATCATGATGCTGCAAACAGAACCTGTATTCATCCGAAAAAAATTGACGTTCTGCCATTCGGGCACCGAGGTTCGTCGTTGAGTACACCATCGCAGGCGCTCCTGTCTGTGATGCAGCGTCAAGGGTAACCGCAGCCGTGGTCTCCGAGTTGATAGTCCATGCTGCTGCTAACGTCGTCGAACTGTTCGTGCAGATGATTGTTGTCTTGCAAACGTCCCCATCTGTTGATTCAGGGATCGAGACGTGGCTGCACGATCCGTTACGACCATGCGGATAAGATGCCTGTCATCTCGACTGCTAGTGATATGAGGCCGTTGGGATCCAGCACAGCGTTCCGTATTACTCTCCTGAACCCACCGATTCCATGTTCTGCTAATAGTCATTCGATCTCGACCAACGCGAGCAGCAATGTCGCAATACGATAAACCGCAATTGCGATAGGCTACAATCCGACCTTTATCAAAGTGGGAAACGTGATGGTACGCATTTCTCCTCCTTACACGAGGCATCACAACAACATTTCACCAAGCAACGCCGGCCAACTGCTGTTTGTGTATGAGAAATCGGTTGGAAACTTCCTAATGTCAGCACGTTGTAGGTGTCGCCACCGGCGCCAATC
Organism: Schistocerca americana; assembly: GCF_021461395.2. Lineage (NCBI taxonomy): Eukaryota > Metazoa > Arthropoda > Insecta > Orthoptera > Acrididae > Schistocerca > Schistocerca americana. Next base: position 537,036,840 of record NC_060124.1, read on the forward strand.
TTGTGTGAATGCTCTGAAAAGCTAATCATTTGCATATCACAGCATTTTCCTCCTGTCGGTTAAATTTCGCGTCTGTAGCACGTAATCTTCGTGGTGTAGCAATTTTAATGTCCAGTAGCGTATAAATGATCCAAGTTCTGCGCTTGGCGCAACGCTACATAGGATAATCGCCGTTCTCTACACACTCCCCAGCAACACTGCTTCTACTCTCACCAGCTTTGTGGGATGGGTACGCCTACCGACCTTACCTGCTCGTTAAGGGGACGTCCATTAATTACATGATTTGGACCTCGTCTCCCACCTTGGTGAGATGTGGTGGGACCCGCACCCGTACTACTCTCACTCGCGTGAGGTTCGTAGCCTATAATTCATTTTAAAAAGTAAGTTTTTTTGGTGTGTTCATGTTTTTGCTTCATACCACTGACAATACCTGAAGCATATCTTCTGTACACTACATTTTTCTGTATCATTAGAGGAAAAACTACATTCAAGATTCACTATTAAGAGTTTAATTAAATTAATTGGGTAGAAAGATCCCAAATGGCTCTCTGCATCTCATGGTTTGTGTAAATAATTTCCACAAATAAGTAAATGCAAAACAGGCTGCGACGCCACATACACTAATTCTTCATCCACACCATGGGCATTCAAGTGCTTCCTCTACTATAATGACTGGACACATATATACATGTGTTTTATTAGTACGATAAGATGCTAATCTACATCCTCCATGTGTACCCACTCCAGCCTATTGTACATGACGCACAGCATCTCCTCAGCCTGATAGGTGACCAGATGCGTTGGTCGAATGCTGACCGCAGGTGCTCGTGAGTTTGCATGCAGCTTCATGCACGAAACATACTATGTGCCACCAGTCGTGCCGTACTGATTATCCATCGAAAGAGACGGGTAGTAGTAACTGTACAGGATTTGGGAACAGCCCGCATGGTTGGGATACACGGTGAGAGATTGCCAAAGCCGGAACGGTGCCAGTGGCTGCCCACCAGGTTCCCCAGACTCTGGCTCTGTTGGTTGTCCTGTCACTTGGAGGATCAGCTAAGATGGAGGCATGAAACGTTTTCGAGCCGCAGTAAACAGTGCACCCTCAAAATCCTGCAATTGACAACCTGCAAATACAAATTAAAATTTGAGCATCTAATAGGCGTTTCAGCATGAAGTGCTTATGTTGTATAATATCTGCAGCCAATACTGGCGTTCTCCGACATAATCTGGACACCATTGTTCATTGGACAAAAAGGCTCTGCGAAAATAGTATTAATCATTTTGACGGGCCCCTAAAAAGAAACTCTTATTGATATATAGTCTTACATACATTAAATGTCACTGACCCTTTACTTACTTTGCGCTTGAAAGACAATTTGAACCTTCCTTTGAATCATATGATCATGTAGGTTTTCAGTCTCTTGATTTGTAAGATAACTAAGAGAACTCTTCTTGGCGAACCTCAGCTTAGCTTCTTTCCACAAACGCTTAACTTCTTGCTGACACATTCGTTTCGACTTGTCGGCATTGTGATTAACATACACATTGTATGAGTTTTTACACAAATTCATGCTGAGCACGATACCATCGCCTATATAAGAGTTGAAGAATATCACGGCTGACTCACTTTCAGACATACAATGATCTTGAGCAGCACAACAGAGAACTCGTCGAACGAAATTTGACACTTTTTCAGCACGTACTGCAAAATAGGGAATGCCGGGCATACTCCCCTTGTCGTGTCCTGACATAGGTGGGAGAGGGAAAAAAGGGCTTACTGGTCAGTCTGCGCTCCTGAGCGGTACGGAGCAGAAGGCAGAAGGACAATTCACAGCGAAGGCATTTGATTGTTTTCTTCTATCTGAGCCAACACTGGTACTGGCATTTACTAGAAATGCAGGTGGTGAGTCTTGGTAGGGAACTCGTTGTGGAGACTCTTGGACAAACAGAGTTTTGAAACAGTTGTTTATTGTAGACAGGACTAACTAATAATACACTGGAGGCTAGTTCTGGGGATAGAAAAAGCATGAATAACACTTTTACAACAGAAGCCAGTGCAGAAGTCCCAGGAGTGGATGCTAACCACAGTAGCAAACACTAGCAGCATATTAAGGCAACAACTTAGTTGCAAAACAAAACATACTGAATGTGACACTGTTCACTGAGGCACTCCAAGTGAGAGAGCAGACTTACGCGGTGCTGGACCGCCTGGAGTCGGCGGACGCGGATTCGGCGCCCAGGTCGTCTGACTGAGAACTCCGCCAAAATGCGGAATCTAGGGGTTTAGAGAGTCGCGTGGGGGCACTGTTTTTTCCACTTAAAGCCACCCAGCGAATCCCGCAGGTCTCTTGCAGGCGCCTGCCAATCACGGTTTAGTTAGGTCCCCTCTACTGCTCCTAAGGCGGAGATGTTAGTGCAGTTGCACTAAGTAAGTTCGTATTGTTCAGCTGAAAGCTAAACGTAACTGCTCTGCCAAATAAGGTTTGCAACATTATTGTTATACGTCATTTAGCCCCGCCCCTCGGGTTCCCCGGAGTAGGCACTGCTAGGTCAACAGTTCTTTGGCGTTTTCTCTCTCTTTCTAACCCTTGTGAGCCTACTGACGTTGCTGTTCTTAAGGCTGGTATCAAGCTGGCTTTATACGCTACTACGTGCCTATTGGTTACAAAGTTCTACGGTGGCAACCTACCACAGCGTGTAGGCGACATATGAAGTTACATGTTAATTCCTTGAAGAGTAACTAACGCCCTGAGACAGCGTCTGGGGGCGTCTGCATTTTCGCAAGGCTCTCCCCTTACGGTTACTTCATGTAACAATATCTCTCCTAGTTTCCTCTGCCCTCAGCAGCATCTCTGCTTCCGCGCCTTGGAGCGCCTGTCCTTTCTCACAGCTTCAAGATAACCTACAGCAGCAAGGAATAATCAATATATTACAGCGTGTAATGCATTCAATTCAGTTCAGAGACACTACAAAGATTGGTGGTCACATTAATATAGTCTATACTCAGGATTAATTTTATAAAACAAAATTTTATCCGTTATGTTAATGTATGTCCTGTGACATATTCATTACCGCCCTCCTTTAAATCAGATTTGGTGAGATTTTGCCTGATCTCTCTCCCTCCCCCCCCCCCCCCCTCTATTTTTAGCTCACGTCATTAATGAATGACCTCTAACTTATAGCAGTGATAGCTCTCATGTACTGCATGATAAAATACGATAATTTGCTGGCTGAAATGTGGCGAAAATGTCACAGTTACATAATATTTTTCGTTCTGTACTTATGTCAAACTGAACCTCTACAGTTTTATGTTTTTCATGGAGATGCATAATCTTCAAATCTCCACGTACCCTTAATATCTTACGTACAGCTAGAAGATGTCATTGACGTTGTGTGGCCTGTCTCTCCAGTACTAAGTTATCTGATGGTTGTCTATAAGGTCGAATGATGGTTCACAACAAAAAAATAAATTAACTGCTATTGTGGAGTGTTAATACTGCGTGTTTCAATTTTTAGTTTAAAAATTGATTTCATCGCCACAGTAAAAAGTAGTGAATGATTTTCTACAGAAAGAAAAAGGAAAGGATTTCGTAAATTCTTGCAAGGAAGATACATTGGAGCAGAGATAAAAAATTTAAAAAGTTAACCAGAGACAATATTTATCAAACGCAGCAATCAGCCAAACAATAAAGCGCTTGTTACAAGTGCTGCTTCGCTCTAAATCATCAATATTTTTCGTTCATTTTTAAAACCACAGCTCCCCTTTAATGACAATAAGCGTGATGGAGCATTTTATGTCACATAAAAATCCACGTGTAAGGAAATTGACAAACTACATAAGTATCATCTATGCAATGAACTTGCCATAGGAAGAGACAAGCGCCAAGTTCGCTAGTGTTAAACCAAACAAAGGAAATTTATTAGAAGAGAGTAAAGAAGGGTAGGGCATAGCGTCCCGTTGACGTTGAGGTTACTAGGGACCGAATGTAAACTCAGACTGAACACAGATTTGTAAGGAAAGCGCCAGAGCATAGCTTAATCAACGGTTTTGAAATTTCTTTTGATTAACCGAAAACACTGAAAAAGAATAACCATACGAGGAATGTGGATTTCAAGCCCCCTTCACCTTATTACGAGTCTGGAATATTAAGCTTTGCGCCAGCTTGTTTGGTTTTAAGGAGCAACAGTAGGACTAAAAAACAGACAAAAGAAAGACTTTGGCATGGAACACGAGAGCAGGACTGTAAAATGACGGGCGGCAACGGAACAGCAACAACAAGTTTTTATAGTGCTGAGCCTCAACTTAGCAATTAAGTGTGCCATTTGGAGTGACTCATGGTCTTATGTCAGCATCGCGGCGTTGGTCAAGAACGTCAGTTATATCTGGATGCGCTAGCCAACTGAAGAACGAAACTTTAAAGCCCCCACAACGCAAAATGACTTAGAATTATTTACCTGTTCTGGATCAACGGCAAATTTTCATGGTAGGTTGTTTTGCTATGCAGCTTCTTTGTTGTATGTACGTAGGTTACTGACGTAGCTTGTTAGTTTAATTCAGTAACACCAGACATTCACAGTCTATACTTATCATAACCTCAACAAATGCAGTATCTCAATATAAGCCATTTCCTAATTACAACGACTTATAAACTGCTGGATTCCGATTACTGTATCAAATGTCCTTAAGCACTTAACTCGAAATACATGCTTTCTCCGTTCCCTTTTGGGAATTTGATGGAAAATCTTTCCGCAACCTTTTTGAACTTAGCTAACTGGTACCTGATTGCTATCCTTGCTAATATATAACATCCACAGATAGGTTAGTGAAGTTGGAAGACGAATTAAGCAGGATCCAGGAAATACGGAGAAACAATGAAGGCCAAACAGAATTTGTTACGGAGGAGCAGAATCGGGAGGAAATTCCAATGTAGGTTTTAGTGTATGCAAGATAAGTAAAAACATTATATATATTAAAGTAGTTTCAGACGGAATGGTAATATTTCTTCTAAAAGATAAACAAAATCTGTTCCATGAAAATAATTGGCCCCCCTACGACTGCAGTGAACGTGAAGAGGAGGTGGGCTGCTCACAGGGGTAGCTAACAAATTTTACTTTTTTCCTGTAACTGGCATGGAAACAACTAATCTTTATGTTTTCGGGTATGCCTATAGCGAAAATGTCACTGAAAATGCAAGATTAGCTTTTGTTTTGGAGTTATGGTAACTACGTTTCACTAGGGGTAAGATAGATACTGCCTACAGGAAAATTAAAGAAACCTTTGGAGAAAAGAGAACCACTTGTATGAATATCAAGAGCTCAGATGGAAACCCTTCTAAGCAAAGAAGGGAAAGCAGAAAGGTGGAAGAAGTATATAGAGGGTCTATACAAGGGCGATGTATTTCAGGACAATATTCCGGAAATGGAAAAGGATGTAGATGAAAAAGAAATGGGAGATATGATACTGCGTGAAGAGTTTGACAAGGCACTGATAGACCTGAGTCGAAACAAGGCCCCGGGAGTAGACAACATTCCATTAGAACTACTGACAGCCTTGGGAGAGCCAGTCCTGACAAAACTCTACCATCTGGTGAGCAAGATGTATGAGATAGGCGAAATACCCTCAGACTTCAAGAAGGATATAATAATTCCAATCCCAAAGAAAGCAGGTGTTGACAGACGTGAAAATTACCGAACTATCAGTTTCATAAGCCACAGCTGCGAAATACTAACGCGAATTCTTTACAGACGAATGGAAAAACGAGCAGAAGCCGACCTCGGGGAAGATCAGTTTGGATACCGTAGAAATATTGGAACACGTGAGGCAATAGTGATCCTACGACTTATCTTAGAGGCTAGATTAAGGAAAGGCAAACCTACGTTTCTAGCATTTGTAGACTCAGAGAAAGCTTTTGACAATGGTGACTGGAATACTCTCTTTCAAATTCTGAAGGTGGCAGGGGTAACATACAGGGAGCGAAAGGCTATTTACAAGTTGTACAGAAACCAGATGGCAATTATAAGAGTCGAGGGGCATGAAAGGGAAATAGTGGTTGCGAAGGGAGTGAGACAGGGTTGTAGCCTCTTCCCGATGTTATTCAATCTGTATATTGAGCAAGCAGTGAAGGAAACAAAAGAAAAATTCGGAGTAGGTATTAAAATCCATGGAGAAGAAATAGAAACTTTGAGGTTCGCCGATGACGTTGTAATTCTGTCAGACACAGCAAAGGACTTGGAAGAGCAGTTGAATGGAATGGATAGTGTCTTGAAAGGAGGGTATAAGATAAACATCAACAAAAGCAAAACGAGGATAATGGAATGTAGTCGAATTAAGTCGGGTGATGCTGAGGAAATTAGATTAGGAAATGAGACACTTAAAGTAGTAAAGGAGTTTTGCTATTTGGGGAGCAAAATAACTGATGATGATCGAAGTAGAGAGGATATAAAAGGTAGACTGGCAATGGCAAGGAAAGCGTTTCTGAAGAAGAGAAATTTGTTAAAATCGAGTATAGATTTAAGTGTCAGGAAGTCATTTCTGAAAGTGTTTGTATGGAGTGTAGCCGTGTATGGAAGTGAAACATGGACGATAAATAGTTTGGACAAGAAGAGAATAGAAGCTTTCGAAATGTGGTGCTACAGAAGAATGCTGAAGATTAGATGGGTAGATCACATAAGTAATGAAGAGGTACTGAATAGGACTGGGGAGAAGAGAAGTTTGCGGCACAACTTGACTAGAAGAAGGGATCGGTTGGTAGGACATGTTCTGAGGCATCAAGGGATCACCAATTTAGTATTGGGAGGGCAGCGTGGAGGGTAAAAATCGTAGAGGGAGACCAAGAGATGAATACACTAAGCAATTTCAAAAGGATGTAGGTTGCAGTAGGTACCGGGAGATGAAGAAGCTTGCACAGGATAGAGTATCATGGAGAGTTGCATCAGACCAGGCTCAGGACTGAAGACCACAACAACAACACGTGTTAGCCTATACAAGCTGATGCATGTGTTTGCCTTGGTGTTATCCCTCGGAGGAAGGTGCAACCTCTTTGCGTGGCGTTTATAGTTTTCTACTGGTGATTCCCTGATTAGTGTCCAGCAGCAACTGCGTAACTCTGATGCACTCCACTTTCACTGGTATCTCATTTCCACGTCCGAAGTTTACTGCTGGAAGCGTGCTCGTAAGTTAAAGCACCACAGTTGTCAGAAAACAAGTCCAAGTGAGAATCTAAGAAATGTACCTTTAAGGACTTGTTCCACCCTAGTTTATTGTAGCTGTACAGAAGATTTTCCATAACATTCTTATAGTTTCCTGCCGTCTCATTTCCTAGGAAGTTTGTTGACACTTGAACAAAGGCATCCGAAGCTAACTTTTCATCAACTGTCAGGTTGCTGTTGAAATGCTCCTCTTTATATACTTTGTGTATGGAGACCCACGAAAATCTCCTCTTTTATTTTCACCGCACTAAGACGAAATTTTTCGCGCAAATAGAGAAATGATTTTCAAGGGATTGACGCTTAGGCCAATCTTTGTTTTTATAATGAAGTGCTTTGACGGCTATCCCAGAGACACAGGAGGCAACATAATTTAGTGTAGCCGTGTTGTAGCCAAGATAATATGACAAACTGCCTATTTGCTTATGTCTCGTGTCCTTCGGCCGACGTTCGTCTGATGATTTTACTGACGTTTCGCCAGCACGAGTGGCTGGCATTGTCAGAGCTTCACCCTCCATGGCCGGTGGTGAACTGGAGCTGAGCTCGCGGCCGCAGACAATATGTACCTGGCGCGCCAACGACCGAGGGCTTCCCCGAGGTCATTTCCGGTGCGGTAGTGTTGCGAGTGGAGTAAATAACAACAGAGTAATAAACTTAAACAACATGCATGATATTACAGTCTCTCATGCAACTAACTGTTTATGACATCATATCATCTGGACTATGTGTCATACAGAGATATAATTTTTATATGTTCATACTGTCTGTAAAATGTGTTGCGAGTGCGGTTAGTTGTGAAGAGGTAATAAATTATAATGTCATGCCTCATGCGGTAGCTTTACTGAATGAACAACAGAAAATTTTTAGGGGAGCGCTCTTCAAGATTTTAATATGTAGTGCTAACATTGGTGCAATTTATGGAGAAGGCGATATTTCGTAAAGCTTTGAAATTATGTGTCAAGTTTGTTACAAGTCGCTAAGTACTCTCATTCTCAAATATTAGATGAATAAAGTCGGGGAATTCACGCGCCATGGGCTATGTTTCTGTATCATCTCCACCTCCAACCATTTGATAGGTATGTGGCACCTATCCCAACAGGGACTGTCTCTTGAGAGTAAAGCATATGTTCTTGGAAATTGGTCCGCTGGTTTAGGAGGAGGCGAGTAATACACACACACACACACACACACACACACACACACACACACACACATCCATCCATCCATCCATCAATTTTTATAAAATGTAATGATTATTAATATAACAGGAAAGCCACACACTACTTACTCTAAGAAAAGAAATACTGCAAGAGTAAGAACCAGCAACCTCCTGTTGCAGTAATGGTAATAATGTGGAGAGAGAAAGGGATAGTAGAAGATGGACAGGTAGACAGAGGGAAGGAGCAAATGGACACAGACAGAGGGACACAGAAGAGGTAAGAACCAGTAACCTCCTGTTGTGATAGGAAAATTGTGGTCTAGGTGTTAAAAGTTTTTACTCCAAAAAATTACTTAATATGTGAATAACTGGAACAGTAATTTTATTCTTAGTTGCAGCAACTGTGTCTAAGGGATATGTTTTTTATTGTTGTCAAATACCTTTTTGAGGCGCAATAGTACTTACAAATCTGTTAGCAGGAATCCCATATGTAGGTACAGACTTATGTACAGATTTAGTGTATGGTGTTTGAGAATGATTTGTTATAGATATTTCAACAGTAAATTGTTGTTATACATGTTATTTTGTTTTACCATGGACACTAATAATCTCAATGGTGAGCACCCATAAACTCCAAACAAACTTGCTGTATTCCCGTTAAGTAATCCAGCTACAGCTGGAATTCACTTATTCTTTTTACACCAAAAAAGATCAAATAACTCATTAGGGCTAAACAGCGATATTGAAAAAATCCGTTCTACCGTTACAGGCACAATCACATCTGTGCTAAGAACATCATTATTAATAATGTTATGAAATTCTTATCTTCTAGGCGATGCAGACAGTTTCATACCAGAAAATCCTCTTCTATCATCGGTTTATATTCGACAAGAATCATTCTTACCAGTTGCTTATGCTGTTTCATGATTAGTTCCAAATAAGTTAGGAGGTCTTACTGCTTTATTTTCATCAGTTAGAATTCTAATAATTTTACCGTTTTAAAACAAAACAACATTCTGGAGTATTCGTTTTGTCCCATTAATCAAACCATATTTTGAATTATAGTAGTTGCTGTATGTCTGTTAACATGAGCCGGCCGAAGTGGCCGTGCAGTTCTAGGCGCTGCAGTCTGGAACCGCGAGACCCATACGGTCGCAGGTTCGAATCCTGCCTCAGGCATGGATGTGTGTGATGTCCTTAGGTTAGTTAGGTTTAACTAGTTCTAAGTTCTAGGGGACTAATGACCTCAGAAGTTGAGTCCCATAGTGCTCAGAGCCATTTGAACCATTTTTTTGTTAACATGAATTAGAAAATGACCAGATGAAGAACCTTTTACCATAAGAGGACAAATGTTAAAATCATTTATTGCACCTGTTTCCTAATAAATGCCTACATAACAAATGTATAAGGTAAGTTAAATAAGGAATAAAATTTAAAACAAGTTAATTAACTTTGAGAAGCATATGTTTTGAAAACATAGAACTAGGAGTTTAACTCATCAATTAACTTTTACTTCTCAAATATCTCACTAAATAAATGAAATCAATAACATATTTAAAACAATAAAGAAAATAAAAATAAATTTTAGGTAATGAAGGTAAAGTTTCTTGAAGTCAATTAAAACCAAAACATATAATAACATATTGAATAAAGAACATAGAAGAATAAATCACCACCTAAAAAAGTCAAAGCTAATAATATGCTTATAGAATAAATTCTAGTATATTCTGCCAAAAAAAGTAAAACTATCCACATAATTTTCTATATTAAATAATGAAACTGATCCAGAATTTACTTGCTGCTCACAGATCAGAAGGTAGTAATATCCAATGTTCTTTCTCCAGTCATCATGTAGCCTGAGATCTTAATTTAAAAAAAATTAAAGTACTTTAATAATAAAAAATGTTATGGACAAAATAAATGTACTAATTATATCATTATTCCAAAAATTAAAAAATAAATTCAATATCTGAATGAAAAACCTAAAATCAAATTTAAATATAATGAAATAAAAGGTATTAAGTTCAACTGTTGCAAAGCTTACTATTACATTTAAAATTAACTAAATTACATGTTAATATGTTTGTTGCTGACTATGATTGTCTTTATTAGCAGGAAAAACCTTTGTGAAAGCAGAGCTGCCAACAGCTGTAGTTACTAATTCATAATTGCAAATAAGAATGTTTCATAGTACCATCTTTTTACACGGTGTGGGTATGATAGGCGACTCAGCAAAGACTTGGTCCCATTAAACTGTTTGTTGTTCTGTGTTCAACTCTGTATTAACAAAGATAGTCTATAGTATACCTGTCAGTCTGCTGTTTGGTATTGTCTCCCTCCATTAACAAATGTTCCATTAAAAAAACTACTTTCTTCTACAACATATACACGTCCTCCATGTTTTGAAGTGCAATTTGCTTACAAAGAATAATATGTAGTTCAACTGATCTCTGGGAGTAGAAGCGCAATATACGATCCCACCAAGAGGAAGTGCATGATACGACTGTCAGTATCGTTGTTTGGTAGTGCCTCCCACTATTAGCAAACGTTCCATTAAAACTACAGTCTTTTATGGCAAATGCACCTCCTTCAGATTTTGAATTGCAAAGTGATTCAGAAGAATAGCATATACTCTTGCAGACCAATAGAATTGAATATGTAACAGATTTCAACCATAAAATAGTCTACAAATACACCTGTCAGTCCCCTTAGTGTGAAAATACTGCTATTAGAAACTGCCTCTTATTATTAACAAATGTTCCATTGAACAAAGTACAGTGTTCTAATGCATGTACATGTCCTCCAGAGTTTGAAAAGTTATATGCTTACGAAAAATTGTTGTACTTCAGCAGGGAAAAGGAATCTGGTTGAAAGGAGCTAGTCCTTGGTCAGTTCCACTTTACAGCAAGAGTGTATTTTTTGGACCATGCTAGTTGCTAAACATTAAGATCTTTGATCACCATCAAAGGCTCATTGGTCTCCTGTTCACATCAGAGCGGCAACGTTATCTGAGGTAGCTTGACCTGCAACACAGTGATGCTATATGGACAGTATTCGCGCGGATCGCATATTTGGCTATCTTCAACAGACTAAAAATCTGTATCTCAATGCATAACGTCCAAAAAATTCGCCAGGTGCGAGCGGGAATCGCACAATGTTGGTTACCTACAGTTCATCCGTTCTGTGAATCGATTTATGCTGGTTATCGATATT